>NC_045455.1:55694459-55795193 GCF_002776525.5 Piliocolobus tephrosceles
GGAAGGAAGGAAGGAAGGAAGGAAGGAAGGAAGGAAGGAAGGAAGGAGGGAGAAGGAAAGAAGGAAGGAAAGAGGGAGGGAGGGAGGGGAGGGGGAAGGAGGGACGGGGAAAGATTGGAAGAAAGGAGGGAAGGAAGGAAGGACTAATTTGAAAAGTAACCAATTTTTTACCTAGGCTTCAGTGAATCCCTCCCCCTCCCCACACCAATTTACCACTTAGATAAATGTGTTAAAAATTACTTGCAGGCAGAACTACTTGTGTTACAGCACAATTGTTTCTACTTTCCTCTTGGCTCTTCCCCGCATCCAGAAGCCACTACTGCCTCTAAAATAAGACCACAAGGCAGACACCCAGAGACATTTGAGCCTCCAACTAGTAAACTAGCAGAAGCTCTACCACTGCCAACAGCAAAGATTCAAAATTGGGGTATGTCGAAACCTTCACTGAATTCATATTACTTTTCCGATTCACCCTACGTTACACAGAAGTTGAGATTCCTTCCCTCCGCTGAGAAAAGTGCATTTTCTTTCTCTGTGCCAACACTGCTGGATCCGAGGCTCCAGGAGGAACTGGTGGCAAAGCGGGCGTTTTGGGACAGCGCCTGTGATTGCTCTGTGACTTCCTATCTCTGTTACATCCATATACAAATGCAAGCTTATTTATTTATTTTAATTCTCCTTCTCCTGCTAGCAACCTGTGGACTTGGCATCTGACTGGTGCGGCAGGGAAGGAGGCTAGTGGGCAAGCGTTACTGTGCCCAACCCGGAGGTACCTCTTCGCAGTCTTCAGGAGCAGCTCCCCCATTCCAGCTCCTCTGGCAGGGTCTGGAGTTACCTGCGTCCGGGGCAGGAGACCATGAATGTACCCTTCTGCCCCCTTGCCTTTCTGCCCTCTTTGAGTTCCCGTCTTTAACTGAAGAGCCAGTGACTATTGGCTGAAGTTCCCCCAGCGATTTGCATGAACCGAGAGGGAGTGTCTTCTGCCGCCCTCCCTTCAAGAGCGCTCTGACTGCAGCCTCCCAGGGAATGCGCGGCCAAGGGAATGCGCGCAGCTCGCGGGCCTTGGGAGTGAGCTGGTACCCGGCGACCTGGCACCCGCGCCTGGATATGGGGCGTCTACATCGTCCCAGGAGCAGCACCAGCCACAGGAACTTGCCGGTAAGGGTTAGGATCAAGGAGCCCCGCGATCCAGACAAGTTGCAGTATTGTGAAGCAATTTCCACTCGGATGGTTTTTCAAACGTTCTACCTTCATGTAAACTTCACAGGAAGGATGGCACAGGGAGGGAAGGGAGTTTGGGATAATGTGTCTTCCTTTTAACAAGGAATAGGGAAGTCCTTGGGTCATGAGAGGAAGTTTCTGAAGCAAGAAATATATCCAGATAAGGTGGAGGGGATCGGGGGTGCGCTCAATCTGCTTTAGATACAGGGGTTCGGGATCGTTTCCTGCTGCTGGCGTCTGGCTAGGAATGCCTACTGCAATTGACAGATTGTTTCTGCATAACCGTTTTCCGCGTTTACTTTGCTTCCCCCTACGGGAAGGGCGATTAGTGAGGGCTCGGGAAGAGGTGGAAATCCAGATCCTTTCGGTTTGATTTCAGATGTGTGCTAAAATACAAATCACTCTTTCCGATCTAAGACCTAAAGTGTTGGAGGTGGAGGAGGGAGTGTTAGTCGTTTCTCCATAGTATTATTATTGTGATTGTGGTTGTTTTTACGGTTCTCCTAGTGTAACACATTGCGTGTTCCAGCACTCTAATGGCAGACTCTTCAAGGAGAAATAAATTGCCCACCTTTCAGTGCTCTCTACTACCAGCCCCCTCCCTCCTCATCACCTACCCTGGGTTTCCCTGTCGCGTTGCGCAGTCTCTGAGTCGGAATCCTCTCCACTCTGGCGTGTTTCCGGGCATGTTTTATGGTTTGGGATTCTGAAGTTAGCTGGATGAGGGTGGTGATGGGGAAACTAGGGGGGAAGGCGGGGGCGGAGGGGACAGAAAGTGAACAGCAAAATTAAGTTTTGGAGACGACATTGCCCCACAGATCTCCCTTTGCAGCGGGGTTCTTCTCCTCCCCCGTTCTAACTAGAGGTTTTGCTTCTGGGAAGGGGGATAGGGACAGCAAGGATCACAGGGGCACTAGTTTCTCTCTCGGACGGACCCCTATTTCCCCGTGTGTGTAATGAGCTTTCTTCCCTCCCCCCACACCAGCATCTGTTTCTGTTTTTCCTCTTCGTGGAACCCTTCAGCTGCCTCGCGAGTCACAGCCGGGCCACCGAGCTTCTGTACAGCCTGAACGAGGGACTGCCCGCGGGGGTGCTCATCGGCAGCCTGGCCGAGGACCTGCGGCTGCTGCCCCGGTCTGCAGGGAGGCTGGACCCGCATTCGCAGCTGCAAGAGCGCACCGGTGCTGAGTGGAACCCCCCTCTCTCTTTCAGCCTGGCCTCCCGGGGACTGAGTGGCCAGTACGTGACCCTAGACAACCGCTCTGGGGAGCTGCACACTTCAGCTCAGGAGATCGACAGGGAGGCCCTGTGTCTTGAAGGGGGCGGAGGGACCGCGTGGGGCGGCAGCGTTTCCATCTCCTCCTCTCCTTCTTCTGACTCTTGTCTTTTACTGCTGGATGTGCTTGTCCTGCCTCAGGAATACTTCAGGTTTGTGAAGGTGAAGATCGCCATCAGAGACATCAATGACAACGCCCCGCAGTTCCCTGTTTCCCAAATCTCGGTGTGGGTCCCGGAAAATGCACCTGTAAACACCCGATTGGCCATAGAGCATCCTGCTGTGGACCCAGATGTAGGCATTAATGGGGTACAGACCTATCGCTTACTGGACTACCATGGTATGTTCACCCTGGACGTGGAGGAAAATGAGAACGGGGAGCGCACCCCCTACCTAATTGTCATGGGTGCTTTGGACAGGGAAACCCAGGACCAGTATGTGAGCATCATCATAGCTGAGGATGGTGGGTCTCCACCACTTTTGGGCAGTGCCACCCTCACCATTGGCATAAGTGACATTAATGACAATTGCCCTCTCTTCACAGACTCACAAATCAATGTCACTGTGTATGGGAATGCTACAGTGGGCACCCCAATTGCAGCTGTCCAGGCTGTGGATAAAGACTTGGGGGCCAATGCTCAAATTACTTATTCTTACAGTCAGAAAGTTCCACAAGCATCTAAGGATTTATTTCACCTGGATGAAAACACTGGCGTCATTAAACTTTTCAATAAGATTGGGGGAAGTGTTCTGCAGTCTCACAAGCTCACCATCCTTGCTAATGGACCAGGCTGCATCCCTGCTGTAATCACTGCTCTTGTGTCCATTATCAAAGTTATTTTCAGACCCCCTGAGATTGTCCCTCGTTACATAGCAAACGAGATAGATGGTGTTGTTTATCTGAAAGAACTGGAACCCGTTAACACTCCCATTGCGTTTTTCACCATAAGAGATCCAGAAGGTAAATACAAGGTTAACTGCTACCTGGATGGTGAAGGCCCGTTTAGGTTATCACCTTACAAACCATACAATAATGAATATTTACTAGAGACCACAAAACCTATGGACTATGAGCTACAGCAGTTCTATGAAGTAGCTGTGGTGGCTTGGAACTCTGAAGGATTTCATGTCAAAAAAGTAATTAAAGTGCAACTTTTAGATGACAATGATAATGCTCCAATTTTCCTTCAACCCTTAATAGAACTAACCATTGAAGAAAACAACTCACCCAATGCCTTTTTGACTAAGCTGTATGCTACAGATGCCGACAGTGGAGAGAGAGGCCAAGTTTCATATTTTCTGGGACCAGATGCTCCATCATATTTTTCCTTAGACAGTGTCACAGGAATTCTGACAGTTTCTACTCAGCTGGACCGAGAAGAGAAAGAAAAGTACAGATACACCGTCAGAGCTGTTGACTGTGGGAAGCCACCCCGAGAATCAGTAGCCACTGTGGCCCTCACAGTGTTGGATAAAAATGACAACAGTCCTCGGTTTATCAACAAGGACTTCAGCTTTTTTGTGCCTGAAAACTTTCCAGGCTATGGTGAGATTGGAGTAATTAGTGTAACAGATGCTGATGCTGGGCGAAATGGATGGGTTGCCCTCTCTGTGGTGAACCAGAGTGATATTTTTGTCATAGATACAGGAAAGGGTATGCTGAGGGCTAAAGTCTCTTTGGACAGAGAGCAACAAAGCTCTTACACTTTGTGGGTTGAAGCTGTTGATGGGGGTGAGCCCGCCCTCTCCTCTACAGCAAAAATCACAATTCTCCTTCTAGATATCAATGACAACCCTCCTCTTGTTTTATTTCCTCAGTCTAATATGTCTTATCTGTTAGTACTGCCTTCTACTCTCCCAGGCTCCCCGGTTACAGAAGTCTATGCTGTCGACAAAGACACAGGCATGAATGCTGTCATAGCTTACAGCATCATAGGGAGAAGAGGTCCTAGGCCTGAGTCCTTCAGGATTGACCCGAAAACTGGCAACATTACTTTGGAAGAGGCATTGCTGCAGACAGATTACGGGCTCCATCGCTTACTGGTGAAAGTGAGTGATCATGGTTATCCCGAGCCTCTCCACTCCACGGTCATGGTGAACCTATTTGTTAATGACACTGTCAGCAATGAGAGTTACATTGAAAGTCTTTTAAGAAAAGAACCAGAGATTAATATAGAGGAGAAAGAACCACAAATCTCAATAGAACCGACTCATAGGAAGGTAGAATCTGTGTCCTGTATGCCCACCTTAATAGCTCTGTCTGTAATAAGCTTGGGTTCCATCACACTGGTCACAGGGATGGGCATATACATCTGTTTAAGGAAAGGGAAAAAGCATCCCAGGGAAGACGAAAATTTGGAAGTGCAGATTCCACTGAAAGGAAAAATTGACTTGCACATGCGAGAGAGAAAGCCAATGGATATTTCTAATATTTGATATTTCATGGTGGAATAACACCGAGAAATGTTTTAACTGACTTTGGATCTTCATCACCTAAAAATGGAGTGTGTTGATGGCAGTTCCAATGAAGGACAACTAATTTATAACTTGTTCTATATTGTAAATAGCTGTTTACAGGTTTTTAAATTTAAATTCAGAGGTTATAAAATGTGTACAGCATTTTTAAGTGAAAATTAGTACTAACAGCTATAGGACTGTTATTAAAAAAAAAAAAAAAAAAAGCTTGGACATGGTTTGCGGCTTTCATACACCAAGCAGATGATTGATAAAACCTGGGAGTAAGGTAAGAAAATGGAACAAATTTTTATCTAAAAATTCCTGTCACCACAAGAGGGCATCAGCTGCTCCTTTGCAGGGAACTGAGGTATTGTACTTGACAGTTGTACATGAAATTAATGAAAGAGTATATTTTAAATATATTGTTTTTAACATTAAACAAATATGAAATTAAAGTAAATTAAATTTCACCCTATTTAAATATATAAGAAAAAAAGAAATGCACTTGTAAACAGAATGTTTATTACCTCAAAAGTGCATATATAGTTTGAAAGAGAAGGTATTAAAAAGAAGTGCAATTCCTTTTTAGCAAGGATAAAAACATTGCCTTGTGTTATAAATTCGATCTGCTGAAGAGTATTCCACTTTCTGTGTACTCAAATCGCTTTCTGTTTGCTTTACCACTGCACTTGCTATTATTACAGGGGAAATATATACACATATATATATACATACATTCTTCGTTACAGAAAATGTAACTAGATCTTATGCCCAAGAAAAACAGCCAGAAGCAAAGAAATGCTTCAATCCTTAGTTGCTTCATAGGCATTCATGACATTTTAGTGCTTTCACAACTTGTTGGTTGTACTTTATACTTGGGTTGTATATTAGACTTTTATAGGCTTAAAATCTTTCATCACATAAGAAAATAGAAATCATATTAAAAGTGAATTCTTCTAGAGGCTTGTGTGCACTACTGGTTGTTTTAGTTGGGCCTTTTATATGAAAGTTATACTGTACTTATCTTTTTGTTGTTGTTTAGGTTTGTTGGCTACCATTTCTGCCTTCCTTTCTTTGATTTTGGAGTAAGTCCAACAGTTTATTTGTGAGCCTTGCAGCAGATTTCTTCGATAATTTAGCTTTTACTGAATCTCTTGCAATGAAGAAAGCTATTTCATCAGTGATTTATCACTTTCAATTTATTATGTGAACTGGAAATATTATTTTATATGAGAGCTATAGCAAAATAATCTGTATAAACAAGGAATGTGTTAGCTTAAACTGGATCATTTTACTTTTTGGCATCATGCATCTGTACTGTACCAAAAGTGTTTATATGTCTGCAAATTAAAGGTATATTTTCATAATTTCTTTATCATTTTTAGCATTTTATATTTGAACATAGGCTTGTTATTTCACTGAAGTGCCTGTCATTTGTTTGTTTTTAGGGTTAAATGTGAGTAAACTGTAGTATTCTGCTATACTAAAGTTTATATTAAACTAATTCGTTACTCAATTAAACATTGGGTAAATTATTAAATGCGTGTGTAGTTATAGACATATATGTAGTAGAAAGAGAGTATGCCTAAATGTTTGGTGTAAGTTCATATGAAAATTTGCACTCGTGTATGTGTACATTCATATTAATTGACTATAGATTTAATATCATTACACATTTGCATTTTACCACATATTTATAACAAATCCTCTGTTAGCAGTGTTGCAATAGCTTGCGATAATTTTTAAAACAAAAATACTCTGCAAAAAAAGAAATTGAATGCAAGCAGTCAAGTTCTTTTAGATTTGTATTAATTAACTCATTTATCTTATTTTTCTTCAATTTGAGAATTTCGGTAAATAAAATAATAAGTATATGAGGCAGCAACATTTGTTACAAAAACTAAATATATTTTTATTGGAAATTCCTTTTGTACGAGAGGCATCTGAGCTAAGAGACTAAGATCATTTAACCCCCAAAACTTTTCATTTATAACTGATATGGAGCAATGGAGGAAACATCTCTTAAGAGTCATATTTTATTTCTTATTTCTTTTTTGTAAAGAAAGGAACTTCATGTGATAAAAGTAACACTATTTATTTTTTAAGAATCCTCCATAAGTGCAATAATTTTATCATCAGTGCAAATAGCACAATTTTCAATTCATTTCCAAATTTGAAGAAGGTTCATGTGTTTTGGGAAATGGACTTTATCTCCAGCATGAGAAATGCCTGTAACATTAATAAAAAGACGTATTTCTGAATAACTTATTGTGGCAGGATTTCATTTACAAAAACATCTCATTCACATTAAAAACATTAATAACAAGGAAAGCTAAAGTAAATTAAACTCAAAGATAAAAGCTCCTTTTTACTGACACCTTGTGCTAGAATAGTTGCCAAAATGTATGCTAATCATGTCAATGTTGTTAGTTGAGCTGGCACAAAAATAAATGTTCCATTCATTAAAACCCCTAATATCCATTTAACAGTTTGTGAACCAGTGAGTTCTCTTTTCCCAATGAAGAAGAGATTGCTGTGATCTTTGCACTGCCAAATTCACTCTTACACCACAGAGAAAATTGTTCATTACTTTGATTTGGGAAATTTAAAACCAACATAGCAATTTCAGCTACAGGAGAAAAAACAATTTACGTTATTTGACTACTTAGGGTAGATTTCCTGACCCTATTAAAAAAAAAAAAAGAAGAAGCTTCCCTGGCAGTTAGGTTTTCATCAGTGGTGGTTGGAAGAGGAAAAACATAAATTATTTTAAAAAGTTTTGTAGTACTGAAGCATTCAAAAAAATGTAAATTTGTGGTGTTTTGGATTGTCTACATGTATTTTAGAAAAACACCAGGCATGTCTTGATTGTGAAATAACATCACTACAAGCAATTTTTAGGAGTGGTATATGAAGTTGATTTGATGGCAGTAACATCTCTCACAAGGATTCTAATTTGTGCTCCCAGAAAATGTCTAAATTGACAACTATAAAAGGGGAAATTAAGCAAGCCTCTCTCCTCCGGAGGTTCGGGGTCCAATCTCTCCTCCTGAGGTGAGGACTCTGTGAGGTCCTGATCCCTGGCAGACAATGGAGAATGTAATGAAAGGGCAGCATCAACCACCTGGTGTTCTTCAACTCGTTGGGCAGCCTCAGTTCATGGAGGCCAGGGACAGAAATACCTGAGCATTTTCATCCCTCTATGGTAAATTTGCTCACTGAGAAAAAGCAGTCAAAATTGCCACAAAATGCCATATCGCTGATCTAGGCATTCTCTGCCTAGCACTGTACCTTTATGTGCAAGTAGTCAATAAATATTTGTTGAATAGAATTGATGGGCCTGCAAGAAGACTCAAAGCAGAAAAAAAAAAAAAAAACAATTATAACAGTTTGGATTCCTGAGCTAAAAAGTCCCAGCACAGTATTTTTTTAAGTTATTTCTACTTCTAATAATAAATCATGTATATTTTCAGATAATATATACATAAATACACAACCTATAATCGTTTTTAAATGTCACTTTTTGTATATAATTGTCCTTATATACTAGCATTGGTAAAATAGACTCCTAAACTAGGAACGTATTCCTTTGAGGATATAAAACAAAATTGAGTGAACTTTAAAATTTAACCCGCTGATGCCAAGAAGTAAGAATACCGTGGTGATTTTTTAAAAATCAGTCATACAGTCATTTATCCCATACATATTTTAGTGCCGATATTACAAGTCTTTTAATGAACTTACATCATCCTGTGAAAAGCCAATAAGAAAACCAGTTTCAAAACATATGTGATAAATGCCTATTCTTTGGATGCTATGTGAGTAGGACCTAACCCAATTTTGGAAATCAGAGAAGGTTCCGTAAAGGAGGTGAAGTCTATTTTGAACCCTTCTCAGAGGAAGTTATGAGCTTGAAAAAAGGAAAAGTTAGCCAAGAGAAAATGGCAGCGAGGAAGGAAGGGCGTTTGAGTGGGGAACAGTAGGCAAAGCACATGTGGGAGTGAGAATGTCATGGTTGAAGAGCCACAGATATTGCAGTTTTCCTTGGCTAAAGAGATGAAGAGAATTAAAAAAAGGAAAAAGGATGATTAACAATGAGCTGGGAGACACAAGTGTACAGCAAATAATGAATAAACTTATGTGCCTTACTTGGAGGTTACAATTTTATCTGAAAGGTAATGGGACTTGTAAGCATTTAGACCAGAGAGTTTATGTTTTTAAAAGATCACTTTTGGCCACGTGTAGAGCTTGTGATGAAGAAAATTCTGGACGCTAGTTATAAGGTTTAGTGACAATTTAAGTGGAAAATGGGGACTTAAACCAGAGAATATAAAAGAGATTTATTATAGAAGGTAATATAGGCTATAAATAATGTATAGCTGTTTACAAGTTTATTGATGCTATAGGAGATAATCTGCATGGGATGACCAGAAAGTAAATAGTTTTCATAATTTGATTTTGAGCTTTTGTAAAGATTTGAAAAAAATACAGAACTCATTTACTAAACATTAAGTCAGCAATGAAAATGTTGGAGCCATAACCCCCTTCTCCAAAGTTGGATTTTATGACACAGATGGAATTATAAAGGCACTAATTTACCCAGTTTATTTCATCTTTATGACTGTCAATCCTCTTCAATTTAACAAACATTACTCTGTACCCATGTGACAGATATTCCAATATGAGGTTGATCTCATGAAGAACACTTCATCTAAGCCATTTGCGGTATTTTACTTGTGGTTGTACTAAAAATAGGCACATGTAGAAGAGTCATTCCTGTTGAAAACTTAAGACAATAAAATGTCAAGTGTGTAATTTAAGGTGTAAATATAACTTCAAGTGTTATGTGAATATCAAGAAAGAATGATATGTTGGTTGTAGGCAACTCTTAACAAGATCTGGGAAATATGACCAGGTGAAATAGCTAGTTAGAGTCAAGAAGTATGCAGGTCTTGAGGTTTAACATCACTATTTTAAACATTTAACATCATTTTAAAACCCAGTGAAGTCACTTAGCACGTCTTATGCTTCAAGTATTATGTTGTTTTAAATGAAGAATTTAATAAGAACCAATACCAAATGGTAGAATTTTCGAACTCAGCCTAAATAAACATTTAGCAGATGTAAAAACAATATTATATACAGTCCCAGCTTCTAGAAAAGTCTAATTTCCCCTCCTAAGACTCATCTATGTGTAAATTATGAACTTACTGTCTCTTTCATGGTGTAAATGAAAATTAAATGAGATAATTCATGCAAAATATTTTGCGCAGACCGTGTTCCACAAATATTAGCTTAATTATTGCTATTGTAATTAAACGGTGTGTCATGGGAGGTTGTCTTATCAATTTATTTGCTCATTCTTTCATCAAACTGATATTTTTATTACATTAAAAAATTCCATAAAGTTGATAGTGTTTTAAAGGTCTGTATATACTCAGTATGCTCTATTATTCAAATTCTGCATTTTATAGACACTTAGACTTCTTTTATTCCTATGATGAGTTTATCCTTCTCAGCTGGAAATCTCACGATGGTCAAGATTACTTTTTCACTGCACTTAAGCATGGGTGACAGGGCAAGACCCTGCCTTAAAAAAGTAAAGATTGTTATTTAAATTGAGAAACTATAGAGGTAACTTAGTCCAACCTCTTCATTTTACAGTTGAAGAAACTAAGACATAAAAAAAACAAGAAAAAAAATTAGCAGGGTGGATTAGAGGAGAAGACAGCAATCATAAATGTAAGAAATATTCAAAATCCTGCCAAAAATAGCTAGCAGCGTATACTTTTCCTTCAAACGTTTTCATTAAGACATATCCTTTAATTTTACCTTTACTAGAAAGTTAACAAAAGTAATATTTACAAACACAATATACCAGATGTTAAAATAAATTTTCTGAGATAAATCTCACCTAAAAATGAGGTCCCTCAAAATTAATTATTAAAATGAATTATTAAGAATCACACTTATCTTGCATGTACTTAGAGAAAAAAGACACAATTTTCCAAATGAAGTTATTTGTACTTTCTAAAGAGAAAAATATATAAAAAAATAAATTTATATATTTCACAAATATAATAATTTTTATAAAATAGTAAAAAATAAAAAAATCTTTAGAGAATATGTGAGAATAATCAAGAAAAGTTTTATGAGACTAGCAGAAAAATGAAAGGAATAAATTAGATTCTAATATGTGAATAAATATTTATGTAAAATTCACATATATGTTAGATTATAGAAAAGGCAGGCTAAAGTGTGAATACAAAGGACTTGATTGATTTGAAAATGAGAATGGGGAGATGTTGGTCAAAGGAAGTTTTTTATTTTTTTATTTTTTATTTTATTTTATTTATTTATTTATTTTAGTTTACATTTTATTTTATTTTTAATTGACTAATAATAATTGCATACAACTATGGGGTGCAATGCAATTTTTTTTTGTTATACTTTAAGTTCTAGGGTACATGTGCATAATGTGCAGGTTTGTTACATATGTATACTTGTGCCATGTTGGTGTGCTGCATCCATGAACTCATCAGCACCCATCAACTCATCATTTACATCAGGTATAACTCCCAATGCAATCCCTCCACCCTCCCCCCTCCCCGTGATCGGCCTCAGTGTGTGATGTTACCCTTCCCCAGTCCAAGTGATCTCATTGTTCAGTTCCTACCTATGAGTGAGAACATGCGGTGTTTGCTTTTCTGTTCTTGCAATAGTTTGCTGAGAATGATGGTTTCCAGCTGCATCCATGTCCCTACAAAGGACACAAACTCATCCTTTTTTATGGCTGCATAGTATTCCATGGTGTATATGTGCCACATTTTCTCAATCCAGTCTGTCACTGATGGACATTTGGGTTGATTCCAAGTCTCTGCTCTTATGAATAGTGCCACAATAAACATACATGTGCATGTGTCTTTATAGCAGCATGATTTACAATCCCTTGGGTATATACCCAGTAATGGGATGGCTGGGTCATATGGTACTTCTAGTTTTAGATCCTTGATGAATCACCATACTGTTTTCCATAATGGTTGAACTAGTTTACTATCCCATCAACAATGTAAAAGTGTTCCTATTTCTCCACATCCTCTCCAGCACCTGTTGTTTCCTGACTTTTCAATGATTGACATTCTAACTGGTGTGAGATGGCATCTCATTGTGGTTTTGATTTGCATTTCTCTGATGGCGAGTGATGATGAGCATTTTTTCATATGTCTGTTGGCTGTATGAATGTCTTCTTTTGAGAAATGTTTGTTCATATCCTTTGCCCACTTTTTGATGGGGTTGTTTGTTTTCTTCTTGTCAATTTGTTTGAGTTCTTTGTATGTTCTGGATATTAGTCCTTTGTCTGATGAGTATATTGCAAAAATTTTCTCCCATTCTGTAGGTTGCCTGTTCACTCTGATGGTAGTTTCTTTTGCTGTGCAGAAGCTCTTTAGTTTAATTAGATCCCATTTGTCAATTTTGGCTTTTGTTGCCATTGCTTTTGATGTTTTAGACATGAAGGCCTTGCCCATGCCTATGTCCTGAATGGTATTAGCTAGGTTTTCTTCTAGGATTTTTATGGTATTAGGTCTAGCATTTAACTCTCTAATCCATCTTGAATTAATTTTCGTATAAGGAGTAAGGAAAGGATCCAGTTTCAGCTTTCTACTTATGGCTAGCCAATTTTCCCAGCACCATTTATTAAATAGGGCATCCTTTTCCCATTTCTTGTTTTTCTCAGGTTTAACAAAGATCAGATGGCTGTAGATGTGTGGTATTATTTCTGAGGACTCTGTTCTGTTCCGTTGGTCTATATCTCTGTTTTGGTATCAGTACCATGCTGTTTTGGTTACTGTAGCCTTGTAGTATAGTTTGAAGTCAGGTAGTGTGATGCCTCCAGCTTTGTTCTTTTGACTTAGGATTGTCTTGGCAATGTGGGCTCTTTTTTGGTTCCATATGAACTTTAAAGCAGTTGTTTCCAATTCTGTGAAGAAACTCATTGGTAGCTTGATGGGGATGGCATTGAATCTATAAATAACCTTGGGCAGTATGGCCATTTTCACGTTATTGATTCTTCCTATCCATGGGCATGGTATGTTTTTCCATTTGTTTGTGTCCTCTTTTATTTCACTGAGCAGTGGTTTGTAGTTCTCCTTGAAGAGGTCCTTTACATCCCTTGTAAGTTGGATTCCTAGGTATTTTATTCTCTTTGATGCAATTGTGAATGGAAGTTCATTCATGATTTGGCTCTCTGCTTGTCTGTTACTGGTGTATAAGAATGCTTGTGATTTTTGCACATTAATTTTGTATCCTGAGATTTTGCTGAAGCTGCTTATCAGCTTAAGGAGATTTGGGGCTGAGACAATGGGATTTTCTAAATATACAATCATATCATCTGCAAAAGGGACAATTTGACTTCTTCTTTTCTTAACTGAATACGCTTGATTTCTTTCTCTTGCCTGATCGCCCTAGCCAGAACTTCCAACACTATGTTGAATAGGAGTGGTGAGAGAGGCCATCCCTGTCTTGTGCCAGTTTTCAAAGGGAATTTTTCCAGTTTTTGCCCATTCAGTATGATATTGGCTGTGGGTTTGTCATAAATAGCTCTTATTATTTTAAGATAAGTTCCATCAATACCGAATTTATTGAGCGTTTTTAGCATGAAGGGCTGTTGAATTTTGTCAAAGGCCTTTTCTGCATCTATTGAGATAATCTTGGGGTTTTTTGCCTTTGGTTCTGTTTATATGCTGGATTACGTTTATTGATTTGCATATGTTGAACCAGCCTTGCATCCCAGGGATGAAGCCCACTTGATCATGGTGGATAAGCTTTTTAATGTGCTGCTGGATCCGGTTTGCCAGTATTTTATTGAGGATTTTTGCATCGATGTTCATCAGGGATATTGGTCTAAAATTCTCTTTTTTTGCTATGTCTCTCCCAAGCTTTGGTGTCAGGATGATGTTGGCCTCATAAAATGAGTTAGGGAGGATTCCCTCTTTTTCTATTGATTAGAATAATTTCAGAAGGAATGGTACCAGCTCCTCCTTGTGCCTCTGGTAGAATTCAGCTGTGAATCCATCTGGTCCTGGACTTTTTTTGCTTGGTAGGCTATTAATTATTGCCTCAATTTCAGAGCCTGCTATTGGTCAATTCAGGGATTCAGCTTCTTCCTGGCTTAGTCTTGGGAGAGTGTAAGTGTCCAGGAAATTATCCATTTCTTCTAGATTTTCTAGTTTATTTGCATAGAGGTGTTTACAGTATTCTCTGATGGTAGTTTGTATTTCTGTGGGGTCGGTGGTGATATCCCCTTTATCATTTTTTATTGCGTCTATTTGATTTTTCTCTCTTTTCTTCTTTATTAGTCTTGATAGCTGTCTATCAATTTTGTTGATCTTTTCAAAAAACCAACTCCTGGATTCATTGATTTTTTGGAGGGTTTTTTTGTGTCTCTATCTCCTTCAGTTCTGCTCTGATCTTCGTTATTTCTTGCCTTCCGCTAGCTTTTGAATCTGTTTGCTCTTGCTTCTCTAGTTCTTTTAATTGTGATGTTAGAGTGTCAATTTTAGATCTTTCCAGCTTTCTCTTGTGGGCATTTAGTGCTATAAATTTCCCTCTACACACTGCTTTAAATGTGTCCCAGAGATTCTGGTATGATGTATCTTTGTTCTCATTGGTTTCAAAGAACATCTTTATTTCTGCCTCCACCTCGCCCAGCTAGTATTTTTTGTATTTTTTTTAGTAGAGGCAGAGTTTCACCGTGTTAGCCAGGATGGTCTCGATCTCCTGACCTCGTGATCCTCCCGTCTCAGCCTTCCAAAGTGCTGGGATTACAGGCTTGAGCCACCAAGCCCGGCTCCTTCCATAATTTTTTAACAGTACAAAGTGCCATTTGAGTCACAGAATTTCTTGTAAATAGCAGTTAAATTTCACTGCAAACAGAAGAACTTCAGTAACATGTATTTAGTTTATCTCTAAAGACTTCCACTGAATCATCTAAGCATTTAAATTTAGCAAAGTCAACTATCCTTCATATGTCCCATTTCTTGAACTAATCCAACAAAATACTATTATTCTTTAAAAAGCACTTTAGAATGTTCCATTTCCCCAATCTTATTTGTAAATATATTCAGTACATGAATGCACAGATTTCTGAGTAACTGAGTATAAGAATAACTGAGTTTATGTTGGCTTATAATTCTTTCAAATAAAACATCTAATATAACTTAAGGAAATCCAATTAATTCCTGTTTTGGTATTTTATGTTTGACTCAGGACACCCTGGTTTAGATGCCATGTGCCATAACAATATTTGCAATCAAATCATTTGATGGGAAACGCTATTTTACTCAATTGAAGATAAAATACCTGAGTATTAAAAGTATGTGTTTTGGAAAAGAAAGGTAAAATCTCTGACAATACACAAAACCTCTGTCTCATGGAGCCAGGAGGAATTCTAAGAAACCAGTGTTTTCTTCCCCTTTCATCTTCCTTGATCATATTCAGTCACTATGTTGTTGCTCTTTCATAAAGTAAGCTCAATATTCTCACAATCACCATTTATCAATCTAACTGCAATGGGCATAATAGTCCCCCAAACGTAACCATGCCTTAATTCATAGAACCTGTGTCAGTCAGGTAGGAAATGGAAACCTCAGTCCAGTAACCACATGGAACTGAATTCACTGACAATCTGAATGAGCTTGGAAGAGGATTCACCCACAGAGCACCCAGAAAGAAACACCACTCTGCTGACACCTTGACTTCAGCACTGCAAAGCACTAGGCAAAGACCAGCAGAGCCAGTCGGTAACCAAACTTCTGACTGCAAGACTGGGGGTTAATAAATGAGTGTTATTTTATACTGCTAAATTTGTGACAATTTATTACAGCAGTAATAGAAAAGGACTACATTATCTTGAAAAGCATGTAACACATCCATTAAAGGTCTAGTTCAACTGACTCAGTTTAACAAAATATTGTTTTATTCAGGTAACTTTTACAATACATATACATACAAAGGTGTTAAATACATATCATTTTCTAAGTTTAAAAATATCATAATCATCAATGTAAATATAAATGGAAATTAAGATCACATATTGTGGTCCTACTGTGTTCCACTGCATGTTCATTTCATTTTTACTAACAAAGCCACAGGGGGGAAAAAAAAAAAAAAAGGAAAGAAAAAAATAGAGATGTTTTTATTTCCATAAAATATTTCTCAGTTGATTAGAGCTAGGATGAATAGCTCTGAACTGTTGAATTCATCTCAAACCCAGTTTGGGATGGGATTAACTGAATGATATTTGTAATTGAGATACTGTGGGTGGATGTGTTTTGATTGCATATGTAAAATTTTGCCCTCATGAAAACAAGATACTTGTTAAAATGTATGGTTTTTATGTTGTTGCAGACAAAGTATCTTTTCTAATGAATGAGTCTCCCTAATCGATGGCTTATTTGAAGTGGTTTATAATCTCAACTTCTCTGAAAACAAGCACTTTCAGGAGGTTGTGTGTTTTTATGGTTTTTAATAGATTCTTATTCCACTTTTCTATCAACTCTACTTCCAATTCAAAAGCTGCTTCACTCCATACAATAAATTTACAGTAGAAGATGAAGTTCAGTAGAATAATTGATTTACTATGCACCAACTTTTTATTGGATATTTACTATTGACACATCCAATACATAATACATAGGATGATATTATACAGTGCATTTTGTACTAGTAAAATGATACCATTTAGCAAGTGCAGTTCAAATGTTTTGGATTCATATCAGAACTCTTCTGATTGAAAGGCTAAAATAGTCATGTCTTTCCTCATTTTGCAGAAAAACAAATATCATTCTAAAACTGGAACATTTCTTTTTTATTTCATGTCAGTCATTGTTGATGACTTCAGAGTATTTGTCCTAAATTTTAATCTTAAAAAGATGGGGACACTGTTTCAAATAAATATAAAATCCAAATTGGCAAAGCATGTTTCACGAATAAATTTTTCATAGAGCTACTAAATATTTGGAGTGGGGAAAAAGGTATCTTAAGCTATTATTAAGAATACAGTTTCAGGAAGAAATTGGGATGCTCACTCCTGGGACTAGATATCGCATTTCTAAATGTTGCCTATGTTTTCACAAAAAATCAATCAATCAATCAATAAAGTCTTTCTCATTATTTGTTTTTTTTTTAATTTTTAAAATAACCCTTATTTTTTAAAAGTTAATGTGTGCATTGTAGGAAACTGAAAAGCACAAGAAGCAAAGAACAAAGTCATCCACAATCACATAGAGTTTACAGTTTTATGTGTTCTTCTAGGTCCTGTCTGTATAGAAAACAACATCCAATTTTATGGGACTGAGATTATACAATATGTGTCTTGATTTTTCACACATCATGAATATTTACCAGTTCAAAATCCCAAAGCCATGTGAGTATTTTGATAACCAAGAATTTGTCGTTTGTTTAATCACCCACTAGGTGGAATAACAACCTGTACTCAGGTTATTCAGCTGCAAAATACATTTAGGATATGAAGTTACAAGACTGGGGTTTTACAAAGAGACGATAAACCTTTTTCTTCTCTTCCTAGAAGTTTGGTTGTTGATTAAACATGAGCTGAGTATGTGATGATGATACTCCTTGAAGGCCTTGAAGAAGATAAGTATCTCCAGGTGTATGTCCCAGGAGTCCTTCTACTGCTCAGATTGGGATGGGAAGTGTCTTAGTCCATTTGCACTCCTATACCAAAATACCATACACTGCATATCTAATAAACATCAGAAATTTACTTCTTAGAGTTGAGGGGTCTGGAAAGTCTAAGATCAAGGCATCAGCAGATTCAGTGTCTGGGAAGGGCCTGCTTTATCATAAATGACACCTTGTTGTGTCCTCATGTGATGGAAGAAGCAAACAAGCTCCCTTGGACCTTTTCTGTTGATGTACCAATTGCATTTATGAGAGTTCAGCCCTTATGACCAATCATCTCCCCAAAGACCCCACGTCCTAATATTATCACCTTGAGGGATAATATTTCAACATATAATTTTGCAGAGGACACTAGCATTCAGACCGTACTGTGGGGTGTTTTCAAACATGTCAGAATCCTATGTTGGAGAACCTCTTCTCTAAATATTTCTAAGCTTCGCTAGTCCTAGCATACTGGCATGCTTTCATTCATACTGAATGGGGTTTGAGGTACCCACTGCTCAGAAAAGGGCTGGTGGCTATCTACAGAGTTCTTACAGTCCCGACATAGGGAAAAAATGTTTAGAGCCCTGCTATTTAATGTTTGGTCTATAAAGTAGCAGCAGCAGAGAATCTGGGGCCCACTCTGGGTCTATTAAACCACTCTGGATCTATTAAACTGAATCTGCATTTTATAAGATTCCTGGGTGATTAGAACATACATAACAGTTTGAGAACAATATTCCTGGTGCATTGGATTTAAAGTTTGTTCACATGTTGGAATAATCAAGGGAGTTATAAACAAAACAAAACAAAACGAAGCAAAAAGCACTTGACACCTATGTTTCACCTCAGACTCTGTCTTATTTATTTGGTATGGAATATAAGATGAGAGACAGGATTCTTACAAAGCTCCCCAGGTGATTTGAAAATGCAAAGTTTGAGAATCACCAGTATGAGGTCCCATTATTTCTGTAATTTGCCATCTTTACTTGGTACTTTAGCATCCAGTCTATTTTGGATTTCTTCCCTCAACTGCATCTACTCATAGACTTCTATAAACTAGGACACCATTTTAAAAAATATCAAAAGATAGCACTCATAAGTGAGCATGAAATCAGATCTTTTTTTCACTCCCATCATCATCACCTAAATGTTGTCATCGCCATTATCAAAAGTAGATAAATAAAGTAACTAGAATGGTAACTAACATGTTTGTTTCCACCTTTTGGAAATTTTAATCTATTACAGTACTCAATTGTAAGCCTGATGAGCACAGCAATGTTATTGTCTTCTTTGTCTTCTTATCTTCCTTCTTTGTCTTCTTCTTCCTCCTCCTGTTTCCCCTACCTCTTTCTCTTCTTATTTCTTTTTTTTTCTTTCTCTTGTTTTACAGTTGTAATCCAAGAATCTAGAATCATGGCTAATACATAAGAGAGAAACCACAAAATGTCTGTAGTATGTAGGCAAACTACAGAATGGGAGAAGATTTTTGCATACTACTCATCTGGAAAAAGTCCATTATCCAGAAGCTACAAGGAACTTCAACAAACTTATGTAAAAAAAACAACCCTCTCAAAAAGTAGGCAAAGGATATGAACAGACACTTCTCAAAAGAAGACTTTTATAAGGCCAACAAACATATGAAAAGAAGCTCAACATTGCCAATCATTAGAGAAATGCAAATCAAAGCCACAATGATATACCATCTCACACCAGTCAGAATGATGATTAAAGTCAAGAAACAATAGATGCTGGCAAGGCTGTGGAGAAACAGGAACGTTTTTATACTGTTGGTGGGAAGTAAATTAGTTCAGACATTGTGGAGGACAGTGTGGCAATTCCTCAAGGATCTGGAACTAGAAAAATACCATTTGACCCAGCAATCCCATTACTGGGTACATAACCAAAGGAATATAAATCATTCTACTATAAAGACACATACACATATATGTTTATTGTAGCATTATTTACAACAGCAAACATGTGAAATCAACCCAAATGCCTATCAATAATAGACTGAATAAAGAAAATATGGTACATATACACCATGGGATACTATGCAACCATAAAAAGGAATGAGATCATGTTCTTTGCAGGGGCATGAATGAAGCTGGAACCATCATCCTCAGCAAATTAACACAGGAACAGAAAACCAAACACTGCATGTTCTCACTCATAAATGAGAGTTGAATGATGAGAACACGTGATCGCAGGGAGGGGAACAACACATACCTGGGCCAATCGGAGGGGGTTGGGGGTGTGAGGGAAGGGAGAGCATTAGGACAAATAGTTAGTGTATTTGGGGCTTATAACCTAGATGATGGATTGATAGGTGCAGCAATCCACCATGGCACACGTATACCTATGTTACAGACCACATGTTCTGCATTTGTAGCACAGAACTTAAAGTAAAATAAGAAATAAAAACAATAAAAATAAATAAAAAACAAAACAGTGAACTCATGGAGATAAAGAGCAGAAAAATGGTTACCAGTGGCTGGGAAAGGTAGTGGTGTAGGGGAAGGTAGGAATGGATAATGGGCATAAAAAAATAAAATAAATAAAAATTATTAATATTTGATAACACAACAGGGTGACTATGGTCAGTAGCAATTTAGTTGTACATTTAAAAATAACTAAAGGAGTGTAATTGGATTGTTTGAAGCACAAAGAATGTGAGGAGACGGATATCCTATTTTCCATGATATAATTATTGCACATTGCCTGTCTGTATCAAAACATCACATGTACCCCAAAAATATATGTATCTACCAAAAAAGAAAGTTAAAAACATCAAAAAATCTGTAAAATGTATTAATAAATGTATAAATGGCAGGAAATTCTAAACATATATTACAGTAGTTATGTACTTGTATTAGTCCATTATCACGCTGCTGATAAAGACATATCTGAGACTGGGTAATTTATACAGAAAAAGATGTTTAATGGACTCACAGTTCCACATGGTTGGGGAGGCCTCACAATCATGGCAGAAGGTGAAAGGCACTTCTTACATGGCAGTGAAAAGAGAGAATGAAAGCCAAGTGAAAAGGGATTGCCCCCTATAAGACCATCAGATCTCGTGAGACTGATTCACTAGCACGATAACAGTATGGAGTAAATCTCCCCCATTATTAAATTATCTCCCCCAGGGTCCCTCTCACAACACATGGGAATTATGGGAGCTACAATTCAAGATGAGATCTGGGTGGGGACACTTGAACCATACCAGTAGTTTAGAAGAAAATGATTATCTATTTTGACCTTCGAAGACCCTGTAACAGAGGCTTGGAGTTGGGTCTGAAAGTTTGGCTTTAGGAAGGACCAGCAGTGATAACAGGCATGCTCTGCCTCATGTCCTTTGCTTATCCTTAGTGTTCTGGTGGCGGGTAGGACATGCTCAGTGGGGCAAAAGTGAAGGAATCTGCCGGTTGCGGTGGCTCATGCCTGTAATCCCAGCACTTTGGGAGGCCGAGGCTGGTGGATCACAAGGTCAGGAGATCAAGACCATCCTGGCTAACTCAATGAAACCCCGTCTCTACTAAAAATACAAAAAAATTAGCCAGGCGTGGTGGCGAGCGCCCGTAGTCCCAGCTACTCAGGAGGCTGAGGCAGGAGAATGGCGTGAACCCGGGAGGCGGAGCTTGCAGTGAGCTGAGATGGCGCCACTGCACACTCCAGCCTGGGCGGCAGAGCGAGAGTCCGTCTCAAAAAAAAAAAAAAAAAAAAAAAAAAAAAAAAAAGTGAAGGAATCGGGTGGCAGAACTTTCATGTATGGCTACTGGGGCAAGAGATGTAACTATTCAGGAGGTATTAATTTCTAAGAGTTGTAAACCCTGTTTTAACTGTCCATCTGAGATTTGTCGAGTAAAGACCAAAAATATAAAATGTAGGATGAAAATACAGAACAAAACTATTAAAAAATATCCCAGGCAGAAAAACCTTAAGTAAATAAAAATGGAATTATAGTCCTAGTAATTTTTTAGGAATGAAAGATATGCTGATTGAGGATCTCACTACTTAACCTTCTATTTTCTATGACTGAATAAAGCAGGAAAATTATTACCTAGCTCAATGAAATAAGAAAGGACTAGAAATATACAACAAGGTAAAGAAAACAGGTGTTCATATCCTGGATCTTCCAGCTACTAGTATTAAAGCCTTGAAGAAACTTCATTAATATGTGTGCTATGTTTACCTAAAATGTGCGTGAAGAATAACCTTGGGGCAATTCTTAGGGCTAGAGAGAATGCATGTGAAGTGGTCAACACAATGCCTTGTACACAGTAGGCAGTCATTCAAACGTTAGCTCCCTTCCTCCCTTTTGGCACCCCACACTAATTTACATCATGCTTAAGGGTATCAGAGGCATAGAAATTTCCAGAGACAATTTTTGTGTCCTCAGGGACTAGCACTTAATGTTTCTTGAATAAACAAATAGTAAAGTGGTAGCCATCATTTTGGGCTTCCATTGTTTTGAATGAAGATGGGAGGGAAATTCATGAAAGACATGTGAAAAGTGATTCAAAGTTAATTTATTTAAAAATTTAAATTAAGCACCTAGGATGTGGCATACACAGAACGACTTTAAAACTGTGCAACTGGAAATATTCTTTGGAGCAGAGTTTAGATAAGGGCACTGAAAATAAAACTACAAGTTAATAGTGTATATGTCTTAACAGGGGATGAATAAAGCCAAGAATCAATTCAAAGATTGAGTTTACAATATTTTGGTATGCAGCTGGTTTCAATTTCAAAATCGTTAATAATCTTAGGGCTGAGTATATTTCAGTGAGTGTCCACATAGATTGTTACAGCAGAACAAGCAGGAAAAGCAAGCTGAAAATTTTGGGGCGTTTGGACTACAGAGGCATCATTTGTTCCTTATTTTACAGACTTTTTCTTTCCTTTCCCTGCCTCCTGCTCTCTAATTATATCCAAATGGTTCTCTCCTTTGTTTCTCTGGCCATTCCATCTGAGACATGCTGCCAGTAATATATGCCATCTTCATTTGGCTCCTTCCTTGCTTATCTGCACTGCTAAACTATTGTGTTTGGGGAAAAATGGAGAATTTGTCAATTCCCTTTCATACCAGTCATACTGCTTCAGGTAGATGCACTGATGCACTTTATGACTAAAAATTAAGTGACAAGATAGTAAACATGTTGAGACAACCATCTCTGCCACCCTTCATTAACCAAACCGTGAATGGACAAAGGTGACAACTATACATAGATCCTGCTTTGTGAAAACATACACAGTGAAATTCTCTTCCAATAGAATTTTATCATCACATTGACAATTTTAAAGACACATGATTTCAGGGAGACCACGACGCTGGAAAATTGAAACACGTAGATTGTTCATGCAAGTGAAAACCAGGAAAAATTTCCTGGAGGACTATTGGCCAATAGGCATACATTTAAAAATGTGCATTATTATTTTATTTTGCACTTCCACTTCTAATCTAAAACCAAATAGAATAATCTCAAGCTCCTCTGTATAAGCATACTTACTGCAGTGTTTGATAGTAATAAAAACATCTTCATTAATAGGTAATTGGTGAAATAAATTGTCACACATAGTGTAGACTATAGGGAACCTTCTCTGCCTTTGTTAAAACCTGTCTGAATGCTCATAAATCCCATAGCAATCTACCACCTCATTATATCATCCATATAATTACCTTACAGGGACTATCATCCCTAGAGTTGTCTCATTTTTCTCACATATTAATTTATTACACTCCCGATAAAGGCTCCCATCCATCTAAAGCAGAGTTTCTTAACCTAACATGCATGTAACTGAAAGATGAACAGAAAACAGAAAATAGGGTAATACAGGACCATAGGGGACATCTTATCAAGAACTTTGCATTCCCTGCAAAAAAGAAGATTAGTCATAAAATGCATACACACTTCATGATACGTTAATATGAGGATGATTTTAGTGTAGTGCTGCTGGTGGCTGTTTTGGTTTTTCTGTTGTAAGAGTCTGCCTAAGAATCAGGCTAACACAGAAGAAAAAGAGAAAAGAAGAAAATGAGGAAGAAGAAGGAAAGAGGAGAAAGAAAAGGAGAAACAGAGAGGGAGAAGAACCAAAACAGAAAACGCATGTATCTTTTAAATTCTCAGTTCCATCTGTGCTTGAAACCAGCCACTCTAGTGATTTTCCACATGTGAACAGTAAATCCACCTGGCTGTTTTTATTCCTCCAAATAATTTTGAACTGTATCCCTGTTAATTATACTTTAAAAAGTCTCAACTAGTGCTTTATTGGAACAACTGGTCTTGGTAGTTCTCCAAACATTCCATGATATTCCTATTTCTGCCTTTTGCATGTACTGGCCCCTCTGCCCAAATGCCTTTCCTCCATCATCTACCTGAAAACTGTCTACAATCCATCAAGGCTTAGCTCAAGTGATATATCTTCTGAAAAGCCTGCCCTTGAGAACCTATTTTCTCCCACTTTCAGTGCATTTTATACATTCCTAGGTTATAGCAATAAACTAAAAATTTGTATAAATTATAACTATTCTTCTGTATAATTTTCTCATCACAAAATATAAGTTTTTCAATGGAAAAAGACTTACTCAAAAGAGAAAAACTTGGAAAATGTTTCCAAATCAAAACAGAGATACAGTGGAGGTCTGTCACTTAATATTTGGGTTTTTAAGCCAATGAAGCCAGTTCCTATAACAGGTAAGATTTTACTCTGTCAGTGTTTCCCTTTATACTTTGGCTTGAGTCACTTTGTATGACTTAGGAGGAATAGTCTGTCTTTAATATGTTTAGAGTACTTACGTCTACTTGAATATTCACAAGGCAAACTTTTCTCATTAGCTTCCTCTGCTCCCAAGATCACCTTTAATTATTAATAAGTGAAGATACAATGGCCTCTGATATCAATGTAGGCCATGACAGTGCATGATCCCAAGTAGAAAATAAAGTGTAAATATTCATGAAAAAAAAATATGAGAATGTAATTGATTATTTTATTTTACTTTAACATAATACTGGATCCTGAGACAGAAGCTGTTCATTCAAGACCAATTCTTTTCAGAATATCAGTTTCATGTTCAGAAAATATGAATAATGCTGTAAGGCAGAAATAATACAAAACACTAAACACTAAAATAAAATAAGGTAAGTGAATATCATTTCTATATTCTAAAATGTCAGATTGATCTAGCAGCAAAGAAGTCGTTGTGGCTTAGACAAGAGAAGTTTCAGTAGAACGCAATACAATTTTGAGGTAATAGAAAGTGAATAAGGACAGACAGATCACTTCCAAAAATTTGACTTTGAGAAAGTGAAAATATACAGGGCAAAGTAGAAGGGAAATACATAGTTGGAGGAAACATGTTTTCTCCTGCCTCCCATTAAAAATATGTGAATGCAGTAACATCAATAGTGAGGTAAAGTTAAAGAAAGAAAATAGGGAGGAATCAGTCGATCAAGTCCAAGATATTTCAGGAGAGCACGTTTGCTAGAGAAAAGGTAGAGGTAGTAACCATTGACAGGATGAAAGATGTCTTACAAAGAAGAAGGGTGGAAGATGGGTGGAAGTGAAATTGTAGAGCTAAATGAAGTAAGTTAAGGGAATAATTGCCTAATTTCTCTATGAAATAGGGAGATGAAATCATCTGTAGAGAATTAATAGGAGATAGGAGAGTTTAGAAATTTGTGGACAGTGGAAGATGACTGCAATAAAAGCTTTAGTGTAAAGAGAAAGAAGCCAACTATGGAAAGGGCATATGAATGCTTTAACAACAAATATGCCTTAGTTTGTGATATTCTAAAGCACTACTCATATGCACAGGTGCAGGCACAGAGGAATAGATAGTTGAGCCCAAACCAAGACTGAGATTCTGCTAGACAAAATTAATGAAAATAAAACTGGACAAAGGAGGCAAAGATACTCAAAGGAGGATGTTTGGAATGGATAAAACATTAAAACTTAGGGAAGAAGCAAAAAAAAAAAAAAAAAAGAAAGAAAGAAAAAAAGAAAAGAAATATGTCCAGAGAGAGCTACTATGAAAAAATTAGAGGACTCTGTAGATTAAAAAACATATGTATATTATACAAATGCATGAATTTGTTTTTTTAAAATTAAAAGAGAAGGACAGAAGATTGTGATCAGACAGTCTATTGGTAATTTTAGAAGTGGAGCAGTTCTAGGTGACCACTAGGGTCTAAGGTATGACCATGAGGGAGGGATTTAAATGGTGGGGATGAGAGGGTCACTGTAGATGAAGCAGGGAAGTACTACCATCCTGGTTGGATTACATGCATGGAGGGTAGGTAGCCTCTACAAAGGGCAGGACTTGAGGAGGTAAGGAAGTATCTGAGGGTTATGCTAGATCGTCAGTGAATGAGTCGAAGAATGAGGAAATTTGAGTTTGACTGTGACAAGGAAGAGTGTAGCAGAATATATTTTATTTCAAAACACCACTTGTGGTTTAAAATCATAATACTTTGTTTTTGCCTTTACTGCTCCTTAACATTTGCTCACAAAGCTAATTCCACTGCCCCCAAATCAAAAACCACAACTGTCTTGTAACTTTTCTGATGCATCTTGAATTAATTTGTGTCTCATTACCCAGAGTTCACTTTAAAATTGTATTATATGAATGTCCTGAATCTTAAGTAGCAGGAACTTCCACATGAAGGTAGAGAAGTAATAACTGTTCCCAGAATGACAGAAAGAAGAGAGTACTTTTTGCATCTTGTGATCCTGATCCACAAGAGATATGGAAAAATATAGGTAGTTATTAAAAGTTATTTATAAGTTTGGCTTAGGACAGTAATGCCTTCTGGAAATGACTATGTTTCTGGTTAGTTTATGAACTTAGGGACTCACCGAAGCATGTGAAAATGTCAACTGGGTGTGGCAGAATAATAACCTGAAACATTAATTATAGAATCTTTTTTCTGCTACTCTGTGACCACCAAAATTCAGAGTACAGAACCTAGGGCCACCATTCACTAGAGAGAGAAATGGTCAGATTAGAGTAGAAGAGAAAAAAAGTTACATTCTCTGTTGTTTCTAGGCTCAAAAGACTAGGTTTCAGGTGTGAGATCGAAAGTCCACATGCACTAGTTGGCCAAAGAAGTTCTTCTCTGCAACCTCTGAGCTCGAAAACTCTTAGAATCAGTAATAGAGAGAGAGAGGGACTTTTGGAAAGAAAAGCTTCTGTGTCAGAACTAATCTGTGTGTATTAAGGGAGTGGGAACAAGTTGTAAATTTACTGCCTTCGCCTTCCCATCTGGAATCCCTCTTTAAGTTTAAAGTTTAGCAGTAGAGATAACCTGCACTTCTACATCTGAATTCAGCTGAGGCAAAAAAAAAAAAAAAAAGCTTGGTGTTGAACAATAGAAATATTACTGTGAAGATGTGTGGCATTTGAAGGTTGTGATGCCTAGGACCCATCCACATTGTCTGAGTCTGTAGAGTGGAATGATCTCTGCAAGTTCTTGCCATCTCCAAATGACGACGTACAGAAGCTAACGGAGAGAAAGCTATTGTGCCTGCCAGGAGAGTGTTGACCTAATACAGCCGACCTTCCTCACTGGTTATCCTGGGGAGACAGAATTCATGTATTAGTGGGTCATTGGCACTAGAAGGAAAAGTGGAAAGGGAATAATGTATTTTAATACCATTCAGCTCTCATTCTTTTGCTTATGTGTACGACTTCAGACGTTTCTATATTCTGAAGAATCTAGAGATTTCTAACTCCACGATGACACTCTAGCAGTGAATAACTTATAATTTAACTTCATTATTTAGGGGCAAAGAGAAAACCCCAGAAGTATACTTAAATCTTAACATAATTGAATTACAAACCCACATTAAACAGGAATAACAAAATTCACTGAATTTACTTTAAATTGGAAAGATTAAGTTTTCTATTACAGAGTGGGAAGAGGCTTACATTAAAAGTTAAATTGAGTTGTAGGAAAATAAAGGTACATTTTTGCACTTGGGTATGTGAACAGTAAAATATATACCTACTAAAAACAGAATAGAGTTTTGGTCACATACAAGTTAAATTACCAGGAAACAGATGAATAATGGGAAACTAGCCCAAGAGAAAGGACAATATGGGGAAAAGAGATAACTGAAGAGGTATGCATCTTAAATATGGAAATATTTAAGAAAAATATGGACGGGTGGGATTAAAGTTTGACAGAATAACTCCTGATGGTCCCTAGAGGATAGGAGGTGGGAATGGGGGAGGAGACACTCAGGACACTTAGGGTGGTGCGGGTTGTTACTCTAGGGATTAAAATCTATAAATAATGTCACTCAAGTCCCTCTGAAAGTTATTAATTATGGTTTGGCTGAATTCAAGAACTTAAGAATAAGGATAAAAGCTCGAGACCATACGTTCAATTTTTAAAAGCTTCGTGGAAGATACTAGGATTGATCATATGTCATCAATTCTAAGATACAAAAAATCTGCAAATGTACCATCCCTGAAAAAAAGATGGATTTTCCCTTGGAATTGTCATTAGTTTTGCTGTCTTAGTGATAAGCATTATTATCAACGACATCTATGTTTCAATAAAATACAATATGCAGTACACAGATTTTCATCTGAAAAACACAGTTTTACATCTTCTGATTTCCTGATTTCTTTCTTTCTTGTTTTTTGTTTTTTTTTGTTTGTTTGTTTGTTTGTTTGTTTGTTTGTTTTGAGATGGAGTTTTGCTCTTGTTGCCTAGGCCGGAGTACAGTGGCACAATCTCGGCTCACTGCCACCTCCAACTCCCGGGTGCAAGCGATTCTCCTGCCTCAGCCTTCCAAGTAGCTGGGATTACAGGCGCGTGCCACTGTGCCTGGCTAAGTTTTTATATTTTTAGTAGAGACCGGGTTTCACCATGTTGGCCAGGCTGGTCTCAAACTCCTGACCTCAGGTGATCCACCTGCTGCGACCTCCCAAAGTGCTGAGATTATTGGCATGAGCCATCGCGCCAGGCCCTGATTTCTTTTCTATTCAAATGCAAAAGTGAATAAACCTAGGCTTTTTTTGTTCAAATCATCTATAATCTAGTATGTATGACGCAATTGTACAGAATATATTTGCAAAAGCTATCTGTGGCTTGGAATGCAACTATAAGTTGGAATTAACTGATTTATGTACCAAACCTTGGCTTAGTTACAATCTTGTTTATAGTAAGTAGAATAACACATGCCTCAAGCTTGATTTATTATGAGCCCAATATTTCAAAAATATTCTAGAATTTTAGAGACTTTTAAAAATTAGCATAGAATAATAAAAATGTTATTTGCACATTTGACATTACCAATGCTAATACAATCTGTGAAATAGTAGATCAATTGAATTGTTTGTCCTTCCAATTGTTTAATGGATTTTTTTTTACTCTAAAGATTAACCAGAGGGTTGTTCTAAAATTAGAAAACTGAACTAATCTTTAATACAAATACATCAGAAACTAAAAAAAAACGTTTTTTTTTCAGTTTTTATACTAATTTTACAAATTTTATATTTATAAGTCTGGCAATTTTAACAGTCGTTTCTAAAGGATCTTTGAAATATGACTGGATTTTCTTTAGTTGTGTTAGGAAATTAATCTCACATTTTCAATTTAATGTCTGTTTCAAATAATAGATTTTGAATATTAACAAATTTCAATTTAATGTCTGTTTCAAAGAATAGATTTTGAATATTAACAAAAATGTTTGACACCATATTTGTAAAACTCTATTGATATGCATTTCTGATTTTTCTTTACTGTGGTGTTCAATTATTTTTCAGGCTTATTAATTAGAATTTTCCACTTACATTCATAAGTGAAAATAAAAACAATAGAGATTAATTTATTCTTTTTGTCATTTTTCTTTATTGTATTCTTAAAAATTCATAATAATAACATGCTAAAATCATGAAATAAAATATCATATACATATTTTATGCCTTGAACAATAAGATAAATTGAATTTAGAGAAGTCTGAGTGAAAGATGAGTGGATGCATCTTATATTGCCATTCAAAACACAGGCTAAGAAAAGTTCTCAAAACTGTTAGGAAGTCCTTGGCAAAAGGGAGTCATTCGAGGAGTCGTGTGTCTCCCAGATCTGCATTAGCATCTTGTCAACAAAGTCACGGTCCTAGACCAGCCTGTGTGAGGTACAGCCTCAGTACAAATGTAGTGATGGATTTCACAGCACAACAGCTGGAACCCTTATTCAATTACATTCTTGGCAGCAGTAGAACATCCAGCATATCTCATGACCACCACAATTACCAAGACTGCAAAAAGAGTGCTTGACACAAAAAAAGTGCTATAAAAGTTATATTAAAATGAAATGAAATAAAATAAATCTGTGCAAACTCTTCCTAGGACTACTCCTTAGATATTCCATTTATAAGTACAATGTCTTCATTCACTTGAAGAGCAGAATTCACAGTGTTTTCTGTTTGTTACCTGAAATCCTTTCTGAAAGAAAGGCAGTGCCTTGAATCTCCAGAGAGCTAGCTGCCACCAGTGTTTTAACAGCTGCATGTTTTTGTAGGAACATGCTTTCTGTTGCTCATTTTCTGAAGGATATCTGTGCTTGTTCGGTATTACAGCAATGTTGCAGGTAGGCTGTATCCTGTGAAAGATTGATGTGATTTGCTAGCAAACTTTTCTCAGTAGGCTTTCAGTCTGGATTTTAAAAGACTAATATATAGAAGATTCACATATACACACTTTCCTCACACACAAAAAGATGTACCAGCAGTGGCAGGTGACCAATTAGAAGAGCTGGCATTCCATTTGAACCAAGAGTAGAGGCAGGACTGACTCATATTTATGGAGAGTCCCAATGCCTCTCTGACACTAATGGGTCCCAGATACTGATCTCCAGGCCGACCCTGAGCTGGACCCTACCTCCACGGCTGTCTACAAGACTTCCATTCTTTGCAATTCCATTTAAAACGGACTAAGGTAATTAGCCATTTCCTTACCTGTCTTTTAAATAACGTTATCATACACACACGCTATGATCATTCAAGTTTCTGTCTTTTCATGGTATTAATATTTCTTTCACAAAAAGATCACTAGGAATGTTTCCATAATATTATAATTGGCATAAATTAAATAACATGAGGTCTAAATTAGAATATCACTCCTTCTTGCCTTTTTATTCATGAAAAATAAATCATTGTTCTAATTTTACATTAAAGAGAACTGGTGCCTTTTTATTAAACTATTATTATAATTAAGCTTAATATGTAATAACACTTTGGAAATCTAGCTTTTAATTATTGTAATGTCAGTCATCATCACTCCTCAAGATAACTGGTCATTTAATTTAGCCTTTACTTAAAAAACTTGCTACTGTACTTAGGAAGAGGGGTAGGAGGTTGAAGATTTAAACAATAAATACAAGTCTCAGGTAACTGTTTATCTGACATCTTTTAATGTAAAAGCGTGAACATACTTTCTTAAAAAAAAAAAAAAAATTTTTCAAAGAACCAGTAGTTTATGTTGAAGTTAAGGAATTATCTATCTCCTTTGAGAAGACTCTTCAGTATGTGATGCCCCCACAATAAAATAATGGGCTATTTTCCAATATCTTGATGATTTAGACTATATTTATTTTCTGAACTTTTTTATTTATTCATATTTGTGCTGACCCTTAATAGGATATAGTGAGAGTAAATATATTTGAAATACAATTGTCCCTTGGTGTCCATGGGGGATTGGATCCAGGACCCCTTCAGATATTAAAATCTATGAATACTCAACTTCCTTATTAAAAAAAACGGCATAGTATTTGCAAATACCCTATGCACATCCTCCTGTATACTTTAAATCATTTCTAGATTACTTGTAATACCCAATACAATGTAAATGCTATGTAAATAGCTTTTATACTATATTTTTAAATTTGTACTGTTTTTATTGTTGCATTTTTATATTGTATTGTTTCCTGTTTGGGGAGTATTTTCTATCTGTGTTTGGTTGATTTTATTGATGTGGAATCTGTAGCTGAGGAGGGCTGATTGTATTACCTGTGAAGATTTACATTCCATGGTCTTTTAGTAGGTGCTTGTATCATGGAGCTGCATTTAGTCAGGATCTCATTAATAACCTAGATTATTTACAATAATCTGTCTTTTAAACCTTTGAATCAGTCTTCCACATTTTACTGTTTGAGCTGTACCATTTTTGTAATAATTTTTGTAATTGGTGATTCGTTTATTTCTTCCCTTAATACTGTGATTAAATAGACTTGTAGCTTATTTCCTCATCCTTATGATTGCTTTAAAGAAATCTGAGTCAATTTCAGAAAAGATCACACAGTATTTAATATGACAACTTTGAAGTCTTATTTTCTCATTTACTGAGAATACATACAAAATGTTTTTTTAAATTATTAATTCTGCTTTTCTCTGCTTAAAAGTAAAGTTTATGATTTTTCTATGAGAAATATGTTTTTGTATATTTAAAATGTATGCCTAGACAATTTTTTAGAGTACCAAGTGGCATACAAATTAAGTAAATATGAATCAGAAAATTGAAATTGCAAGTAATAAAATAACAATTAAATAACAGAGAAATTGTTGTCACTAGGCATCTGGCATTTGGTAAATACAATTAAGTTCTGGGTTTATCCAAGTTTCCTGGTAATGAAAACAAAAATTGCACATGTCAAATTTTTAAAAACATCTTATAAAAGAAAGCACAGCTTTTCTGACAACAGAGATAAGTTACCTGCATTAATTTTTAAGAAGATATTTATGTAAGTTAGTCATTAAACAAATATTGGATAAAGCTTTAATAATTAAAAAAGTGTTTAAAGACTTCATTCTGTTAGTTGGACTGTTTTCATGTTTTGTCCCTGCTAGGTACCGATTATATTAACAATTTTCCTCACCTACTATATTAATAGATATATAAAAGTATCTGAAAGGGATATTAAAATAGTGTTAATTAGCAATTAATAAGAAATTAATTTCTATTAATTAGTATTAAGAAATTATTAAGTAATTAACTTTAAGTAATATTAAGTAATTAAGAAATTATTAAACCCAGAAAGCTGAATGGGAATTATATGCATTATTTAAGAAACATATATGTTGCTAAATAGATAAGATTCTGATGTGTGCTTTTATTCCTAAAAGAAAGTGAGATAGGTCACACAACATGACTAAGATAAATAGCACAATGAAGTCTTTATGCAATTTACACCATGTCTATGTAGATCAGAATTCTTCTGCATGGCAATACACAGTAAGTGGATAAATAACTTCTTAAAATCAAAGTTGGAAAGGATCACTCTTGAAGGCCTGTTTAATATCCTCTTTCTCCTGTTGCAATACCTTCCTTAGGTGGTGCTCATCTATTTCTTAAAATTTGCTGTACAATAGATTACCTCATGTTTGCCAATGAATTTATTAAATACTTTGCATACACCACAGAAAATTTTATTTAATGAATATCATTAATCCTCTACAAATATGGAAAATAAAATGTAAACTCTGAAAGAAGAAAAGATGATAAAGTACATACATAATTTTGTTATAATCTGACTTAAATAGAAAGAACTTCAGGAATGGAAAACACAAGACAGCAGAACAAAAAGAGTCCTTATAGACTTCTGCATTAATATAATTTCTAAATATAATCATCTTTACAGACTTCCCTCCAGATGCCTATACATATTTAGAAAAATGATCAAAATACATAGTATCAAAAACTGAGTATAAAATATACAATTAACACCAAAATAGAAAGTGGATATAAATGGATTTTAGAACAAAATATTTGCATTATGGAAAAATCAGTCTTGGACCTGGAGCTTACATGGAAGTTGAGTAAGAAGTCATTTCATGGTTCCTTAATGTTTTCCTCTGAACGCAAAGACCAAAGTCTATCCTGTTGAAGAAACTGTGCAGCTATTTATCTATGCCAAATGATGACTGCACTTCTAGTATCAAATAAATTGGGCAGAGTACTGCTGCCTCCCACCCAACATATAACCATTTTTCTATCTTTTTTTTTCAAAAATAAAAACCTCAATAAAATAAAGTCAGTTCTTCTCTTAACATTTTCCAGGGGACCCTTCTAATTCTGTATCTGACTTGATGTTTTAGCATCACCCAACACTTTTAAAATATGTCCTTTTTTTTTGGAAAAACTCTACTCCTGACTTCTATCACACCACACTTTCAGATTTCCTACTAACTCCTTGATCACTCTTTATTAACTAACATTTACCAAGGTTTCCTTTTTGATAAACTCTGTTTTAAATTATAAAAAACGATACATAGGTTAAGTAACTAGGTGAATGTGAATGCAGGTTATCCCGATAATTCAATGTCAAAACCCATCCTGTTAATCACCGTTTCTCCTCCTTCATGCTATGATATATTCATTAATTTATTTATTTTATGCAATCATATCTTATAGAAAAAAAGATTTTTTAAAGAAAACAAATAAACAAGATAATGAAGAAAATTATCTTAGAATGAATAATAGATATGAGATGAGATGGAAATGAGACATAACAGAATGAAAGTAGATGTGGGTTTAAAAAAGGGATTGACTGGGAATAAAGACGGAATCCAAGTATGTGGCTATTGTGCTCAAAATGAATTAAGTATCAAGTTGGCAATGAGCAGATTATTTGAGTTCTATGTTTAAGGAAAAAACTAGAAAAGCACTAAGGCCTTGGGACCCCTCTGAATGCTGAACCCAGTGTCTCTGAGGAAATATTGAAGGTCAGGTGAAGGAGAATAGAGTGGTATGAAATGAGAAAGGCATGCAGTGGCTGGCTAACCAAGAACCTTACAGGCCATGGTAATAGTTTAGATTTTATTAAGAGCATGGTGACAAGCAATAGGAGAGTTTAAGCAGAGGATTAAAGAATACGATGCTATTAACTGTTCTAGGAAGAGAGAACCTGTGGATTCTTTGGGGAATTGAAGGAAGGCTTATGTTTCAAATATATTGAAATGAGAATGCCTTTCAGACAACCAAGCTGAGCTGTCAGAAATAAGTATATGAGCAGGTCTGAATCCCAAGGGAAAGTTCAGAACTGTTTATAAATCTGGGAGTTAACAATTTAAAGTTTATTTATTGATTAAGTTTTAAAAAATTGTTTTTTAGAGACAGGGTCTCACTTGGTCTCCCAGGCTGGAATGTAATGGTGCAGTCATAGCGCACTGCAGCCTTAAACTGCTGGACTCAAGTGATCCTCCTGACTCAGCTCCTCAGTAGCTAGGACTATAGGCACATGTCACCATGCCCAGCTAATTTCATTTAGCACATTTTAAAATCTATGGAGTAAACTTATCAAAATAAAATAGAGGTTAACAAAATGAGAAGTCTAAGAGTGGAACACTTGGCCTCACTCATCTGTTAAGGCCTGAAAGAAAAGCAAGAGCCAGAAAAGAAGACTGATATGAATGGAGTGTCTAGTAAAGTAAAACCAGAATAGAAACCAGAATTAAGTGGAGTAAGTGGTATCCTAAAAATTAAGTGTTAAAACTGTTTTCATACTAGATGGATAAACAATTTTGCTAGTATATAGGCCCCTGGATTGGCAATACTGAAATATTTTTAGCTATGAGAAGAACACTTTAAGTAGTGTGGTAAAGATGAAAGCTAAATTGGAACAGGTTAAAATGATGATTGGGAATATAAGTAAACTTAAGATTGCAAAACTGCTTACTGCTGGTTCTTGAGAGACCCCACTTCAGTGACAAGTCAGGGATATCTTTTTTGAAGGGGGGGAGAAAAAACAAAGGACGAAGAGAGAAAATAACAGATGCAAATTTTAGATACGGAATAAAGTTAAATAAGCAGATCTGTGAAAACTGAAAAGACAGCTGTCCACTGGGGAAACTCTGAACATTGCATGTGTGATGTAGTACTGGGTATTTCTGAAAGAAGTGGAACAGGTTGGATTGACTACAGAAATAGTGGTTGGAAGGATATATATAAAAAAGCAAGTAGATCCACAAATTTCTTCCCCGATCCTACCCAGCTAGAAGATTGCCACTCCACAACAGAAAACTAAGCTTCATCCTCCAGTAAGAGCAAATGAGAGGGATGACGAAATGCGGAATATATAATACACCAAGAACCAAAGTGGTGTACTGAAACAGGGTGAATAAAGTGAAAGACACATCCTAAATGCTAAATTCCCAAGCTTCCTTCCCCCACTTGACACCTAGAGCACCAGAATGAGGCTGTGACCTGCAGCTATTGCAGTAATGAAAATGAGAGTGATGGTTTACATGAGGAAATAACAATAGAGGAAATGATAAGTGCTCAGTAAGATCTAGTAAAAGAAAGAAGCCAGAAAGGATTTCATGGCTCTTAGACTAAACAAATAGAAGAATAAAGTTGCCATTTGCTAAGATAGGGAAGATCATGTAGGAAGAAAAAGATTTTGGAAGCATGTGAAATAAGGAGTCAAGCATTAAACATGAAGTTTTAGCTACTGAGTTGCACTTGTGCATATAGGTCTGGAGTTTAAGAGGAGCACTAAGCTTGAAATGTACATGAAATTCATTAGTATACAGATCTATTAAAATCCGTGAGACAGGTTGTGATTACCTAAGAATTTGGTATAGATAGAGTTCTATGGGTTGAACCTGGGACAGTCCATTGTATAGAAGTCAGGAAGAAGTTAGAAAGCAACAAAGGACACTGGGGAGGCAATAGTAAATGGGACTGTGGACAGAAAGTAAAGGCTGCATTTCCCCCTCTGCTTTGAGTGCTTTTTTTCCTCAATGAAAGAAGAGGCCAGGCTGAAAATGATGACTGGAAAGGTGGTGTTGTGAGGAAAGATGATAAGCAATAGTCCTGTAAGGGAATTTTATAGTATTATTAAAATATAATTCACACACCATTCAGTTTCACCCTTTTACATGTCCAATAGTTTTTAGTATATTAACAGATTTGTGCAACCATCCGCACAATTATTATGGAACATTTTCATCACCTCACAAAGAAAATCATGACCATCTCACCTTCTTTCATCTCCAGCTTTGGGCAAACACTGATCTACTTTCTGTCTCTATTAATTTATCTATTTGGGATGGTTCATATAAATGGAATTATATGGTATGTGGCCTAACACTGGCTTCTTTGACTTAGCATAGGTTTTCAAGTTTCATCCATGTTGTAATATGTATTAGAATTTCGCTTTTTAAATTGCTAAATTGTATTCCATTGCCTGAGTCTACATTTTATTTGTTCATTCTCAATTGATGAGCATTTGGTTTGTTTTCACTTGTGGCCATTGTGAATAATGCCTCTGTGAACATTCATGTGCAAGTTTTTACATGGTTGTATGTTGTTAGTACCCTTGGAAATTTAACTTGGAAAGGAAGACTGAATCACATAGTAACTCTGTGTTTAACCTATTTAGGAACTGCCAGATTGTTTTGCACAATGGCTGCACATTTACATTCCCACCAGTAATGCATGAAAGTTGCAATTTATCTACCATCCCCATTAACCCTTGTTATTCTCTGGTGTAATTTTTATAAAAATCTCATTGTCATTTTGATTCTCATTTCCTTAATAACTAAAGATACAAACATCTTTTTATGTCTTTTTTTTTTTTTTTTTTTCTGAGACGGAGTCTTGTTCTGCCGCCCAGGCTGGGGTGCAGTGGCCGGATCTCAGCTCACTGCAAGCTCCGCCTCCCGGGTTCATGCCATTCTCCTGTCTCAGCCTCCCCAGTAGCTGGGACTACAGGCGCCCGCCTCATCGCCCCGCTAGTTTTTTTGTATTTTTTAGTAGAGACGGGGTTTCACCGTATTAGCCAGGATGGTCTCGATCTCCTGACCTCGTGATCCGCCCGTCTCAGCCTCCCAAAGCGCTGGGATTACAGGCTTGAGCCACTGCGCCCAGCCTTTATGTACTTATTGACTAACTGTATATCTTTAGAGAAATGTCAATGCAAGTCCTTTCTCCATTTAAAAAAATAGGTTGTTTGTCTTTCTGTTATTGAGTTGTAGGACTCTTTACATATTATGGATATAAGTCTTTTAACAGATATATGCTATGTAACTTTTTTTTTCTATTCTGTTGGCTGTCCTTTTACTTTTTATAAGAGTTCTTTAAAGCACACAAGTTTTTACTTTGGAAAAGAACAAATTTCTTTTTCTTTTGTCATTGATGATTTTGGTGTCATATCTAAAAAGGCTTTGCATAACCCAAGGTCACAGAGGTTTATTCCTATATTTTATTGTGAGAGCTATATAATTTTAGCTCTGACATTTGGTGTATCATTCATTTGGAGTGAGTTTTCATATACAGTATGAGAAAAAAGTTTAATTTTATTCTTTTACATGTGCCTATCCAGTTGAAAATACTATTCTTTCTCTATGGAATTGTCTTGACACTATTGTCAAAATCAATTGACATCAAATATGAGAATTTGTTTCTGAACTCTTAATTGTATTTCATTAATCTATATGTAGAAGTCTATGCAAGATCCACATTGTCTTGGGTACTGTAACTTTACAGTATGTTTAAAATTGGGAAGTGTGAGTCCTCCAACTTTGTTCTTTTTGCAAGGTCATTTGGCTATTCTGGATTACTTTACATTTCTATACTAATTTTAGGATCTGGTTGTCAATTTCTGTAAATAATCCACTGGGAAATTGATTAGAATAGCATTGAATATATAGATCAGTACTAAATCTTCTGATCCATGAATGAAGAATGTTTTTCATTTATTTGGACCTTCTTTAATTTCATAAACTCTTTGTAGTTTTCAAGATATAAGTTATGTACTACCTTGTTAAATTTAGGCTTCAGTGCTTTATTTTTTATGCAACTTTAAATTGAACTATTTTGTTAATTGCATTTTATATTGTTCATTATCAGTGTATAGAAATAAAATTAATTTTTCTATATGATGTTGGACCTTGCAACATGGCTGAACTCATTTATTAGTTCTAATCTGTGAGACAATTTTAAAAGCTACTTTATCGGAAAATATAGTAGGATTGCTGAACATTACTGACTGCTCAAATAGTATTTTAGAGTCATGCATTTAGAGAAACAGTGAACAAGGTAAAATGTTTTACTCCATTTGAGTTCAGTTGCCTCTGTAGGAAGCAACTTACCAAAGTGTGCTGAATGTTCGACAGTTGGATGAAATAAAAAATAAAATTATGAAATAAAAGCTTAAGACCATTTGAAAAAACTGAAAATATTAAAACCACAAAGAATTACAGAAAAACTTGCTTTTCTCTTGTCACTACTTGAGCAACTTCCTATGAATGGCATTCAAGCTCAAATAGAATAATCATTTTACTGTTTTGTCTGTAACGTCTTTGAGGATAAGCCAAACATTTATCACTAATTGTCAACATCTTACAAAGTACTCACCTGTCAGCAGGCATTCGATAGGGGCATATTTTATGAATAATGAATGAATGAATTGGGAATTTGTCAGAATAAATTACCTAAAATTTTACTCAAATGCAGTTACTGCTTGAATAACATAATTAGGTATTGTTCGTTTAAATAGTTGAGGAGTTCTCAATACTCTCTGCACAATAGAATCACCTAAGGAGATTTTTAAACACATCAATGCTCACACCCCCCAGCCCCCAGAGTTTTTGATTCAATTGATTTGGAGTGGCATCTATGCTCTGCAGTACTTTAAAATCTTTTAGGATGATTAGAATATGCAGCAAAGTTTGGGGACCACAGATTATTAGCTTCTGCCAAATCCATTGAGTTTCATTAAAATATTGTGTTTAATGTTGGTATTAAAAACTATTTTTTTACCTGATAGTCATTGTGTTTAGTTACACTCATATATATAACTCATTCTACAAAAATGAGATCTGCATGGTGGACATGACAGAATGTCTGACATATAGCAGAAAATCAATGCATTTTATTTACCTAGAAGATTTCCTTCCTGTTTGCTATACTTTAAAAATATTCCTTTAAATGTTCTAATATTAGTACAAGACGTCTTATAGATAGGTTAAAAATAAGTGGTCCTAGATATGGCTCTTCACATTCTTTCTTAAAAAAAATAAATGCTACATAGTAATATTCCACTACATACTAATACTATACTCCCAAAGAACTGTCAGTCAGCTTTTGGGGATCAAAGATCTCTTTGAGGATTCAAAAAGCCATGAACTCTAGAAAATTGTGCATATGGTTCCTGAGACCCATACATTTATAGATTACCTCAAAATCCATGAACAATGAATGATTAAGGAATTCTACACTGGAAGAGTAAGTGTAAATTATAAGATGTTTATAAGGCAATAAATCCATCTCCTAAATTCTCAACGTGTTGCATAAATAGAAACAGTAAACTATTTCAATAGTGATACTGAATCTTAATTGCAAAAAGATACAAAGTGATTAACATTTTATAATTTTATTACTCTTTTAGGCAAAGTTCTTACCTAGGTGGTCAGGGTTAGATATTACTCTCATTAAAGAGGCGAGGACAAGTAAAAAATATTTAGATAATTCCCAGAGTAATTCAGATGCCCCTAGTTGCTGCTTCCCTTCCATAAAATCTCTAACACACTGCCTTGGGAATCCAAAATGCAGCATGAACAATAAAAGCCACCATCTATCAGACTGTTCAGAAAAACTCCATAAAATTTGGAAAATATCTAATTTTAGTAGCTTCCTTTTGTAAATTATTGGTTAGTCACTAAACTGGGAATGACATTTTATACTGCGCAGTTTTAGAATAATTCTGCTTGATTACCACACTGACTGACTATTTTCTGGCTTGTCTTAAATCTTTTCTATTCTTGCTGGATCCAATTGAAGTTTAAAACCCATGGCCTATGTAGAATCTTAAAACCATACTGACATTTCTATAATAACACAACACAGGGAACTGGCAATTACCCACCTTTATGGAATTAGATCAGAAAGTAGCAATAGCCCTTGTTTCATTCATCATCTATAAATAGTAGGTTATATTCTCCTCCCTTACTCCGAGTGGGACTACCCCTTGTAATCTTTGTAGTATCACTTTGATAACCTTGTCAGACATCTTTTAAGAAAAGGAAGAATAGGGTGGTTCCCTCTCTTGACTTTGGAGCCCCCCTCCGCCTTTGTCTCTGTGTAGGGGGAGCGTCTTCCTTCTGCCTTCTTTCTTGCCTATTACATTCCCCACTCCTTAAAACTAAAAAAAGAAAAAAAGAAAAGGAAGAATAGATCAGAGAGTAAGGGAAACAAATGACAAGATAATGTCTCTTTTCTCCTCTAGGAGATATCTTTTCTAGACTGTTTTATTAAAGAATTTTCTCTAATTTAATATGACAGGATAAATTCATGTGAACTGATGTCACCAATTACATTACCAGTAACTTGTAATGTCCTAGAAGACGAATGACCCGTAAGGAGAACTGGACCATAATTTATTTTTTCAAATATACAGTTTTCTCCCAATAGTTAGAAGTATATGTAATAATGTTTTGATTTCATTATTATAGGTTTCAATCTCATTTTACCAAACCTAATGATCCAGCGGTAAATTTGCTGGATACACACAGTTGTGAGTTTCCTCAGATTAAATTTAGTCACCAGGTAATGTTCAAGAAACACATTTCTTTCTTGATTTTATCCAGATTAACACTGTCTATAAATATGAGCAGTACCTACTGTATAAGTCCAAGAGTGCATGCTGTAGAGAGTAAAGAAAGATACACAGTGTGTAATATGCATCATATGGGATCCCAGAAGTAAGTTATAATATTGTGAAATGCTTTTTCCTTACTCTTCCAAAATAATTGTTAACCTCAACCTTCTTAAAATATTATTCTGTTTCACATACTTCCAAGTGAAATATGTTACCACAGATAAATGGACATGTGGGTGATGACATATTTCTATCTTCACATGGGAAGCATTATATTTTAAGTAAGCAGAAATCCAACTGTTCTTATAAAATACGATATTGTGAAATATGCATGTGTAGAAAAAAAGACAAAATATGTTAAAGATTTCCATTTCAATCGAACAATGCTAGAAAAGATATAAGGCATTTAATGCTTCATTTAATAATAATATCTACTGCAACACAACCACATTCATTTTAACGAAAATTTGTTTAATATGTACCACGTGCCAAGTATGTTTCATCTAAATAAGACACATGCCTTGGGAATTTATATTATTCTTAAGGTCCACCACTTGTTGTTTAGATTAAAAAAGAGATATCATAAATAAAGTGCCATTTCTCACACTTTAGGTACAGCCAGAATCCTGCAGTATTTGTTGTGGTACTGAAAAGGAGTGAAGAGAAGTAGCCACTTAAATTTTTGTTCTTAATTTTTGAGTCAACATAGATTCATATTTGCCTCACATTCAACACGACTCTCCCTTTTGCCCTTATCACTTTACTTCCAGTTCAATATCGTCAATTTGTATTACATACCTATGTTCTCCACTGGATTGTAACTGTTCAAAAACAGGAGCTGTTCCTTAAATAGATAGTTGGATCTTCTTGAAAACTTAATCTGTGCTCTAGTCCATAGTTTTTTTTTTTTAATTTAAAAATAATTTATAAAACTTGTCAAATAATATTTGTAGAAAAATAATGAATAAAATTATTTACTATCTTTATATTATGAAAATGTATTAGACATTTGTCCTGATACTCCATTTACATAAATGGTTATTAAAAATGTAAAAACAAAATGAAAATGTTGCCAAGATAGACATATTGAGATGCGAAATCTAAGTTAGTAAGAACAGAAACAATTTTGTGATAAGTTGTCATGTTTTCAACTTTAATTGTACATTTCACTTGGCTATAAGTAGTAAATACCAGACATCTAAAAACTAATCATTCAGTATCATTTCGAAGTTTACAACATTGATGTGTCCTGAGCAGGAATACAATTTAGAAAAAAGTTACATACTGAAATTATATTCCTAGTTTTTCATGTCAGTAAAATGAGCAGGAAAAAAAAAATTATGCCTCAGATCCCATGTCTTAATTATTTCATGTGTAAAATGATGATAATTTTTTTCCTACTCCAACTACTCAAAATTGGTTTCATAAAGACTGAAGCAACTTCCTTGAATGAAAAAGAGACATTTAAAGATTATTTATGTCATTATGTACTTAAAATAAATTTCTATAATATTAAGGGCTCTACATTTCAGTGGTGATTATTTAAATTGGACCAACTACTGTGCTGGCAATTTTTTTTTAAATTTTCAAATGTATAATGTTTAAAAATTATGACCAAGAATTTGTAGGAATTGATGAGGAAAAAGACAAAATCCCAGGAAAGGTAAACCATGAAATTGGATCTCCATTACCTCTGCAAACTGAACAGAGGGATATCAGAGAAACTGCAAGCTGAGAGACTGAGGGATAACTTAATAGTTTAACATACTGAGGGATGAAGGGCTAGGATCAAAGGATTCTTTAAAAGGTTCTTGATGAACTTTCTTGTTTTAGGTTGAACTACAACAACAGGGCTGTAATTTAGGTGTAAACCTAAACAAGAATTGATAGGTTGCCACCAGGCTTTTGCTCAGCCTTAAGTCAGCTCAATACTTGAAACTGATGTGATTCTGCATAGTTGCTGCCTATAGCTGACTGGCAGAAGAAGAGGCAAATCCTCTTTAAAGGAGTAATATGACAGTCATCAAAATAACTGTACAAAAAATATTACAAGTTCCATGTCCAACAGAGCATTCAAATATCAGAAATCCAAGCAGATGAAAAAATTAACGACACTCAGAGAAACAACAGAAAATAGAAATAACTACAGGTAGTACGGATAGTAGAGTTCGTAGCTACAGACTTCAAAACAATAAACCATAAACCCTGTTGTAAACAGAATATAATTGAGGTTTCCTCTTTTAACCAGTCCCACAATCTTGTCTTACAAATGGGATATTTAGTTTATCTACAAATGATATCATTACTTAAATGTCTCAGCTTAAATCTTCTCTTTTATTAAGCAATTTCTCTTTGCTCCATTTATGCTGTCTTTTTATCTTCACCTTTGTGCCTTTTCTGAAAATTATTATGTGCATTTTATAGTTTCATTTTTTAAATTAGCTAGACAATTAAAATCTTCTTAAATACTATAATGCCCCCTCCTCCCTCTCTCTCTTTCTGTGTGTCTGTCTACATTAATTTACGTATACACAGTATTCTCTAAATTTGCTTTGTCTGAATATATATATGTACAATATATTCACTTTTAAGAAAGTGAATTTTAAAGAACATTTATAGATTGTAAAAAAGTAAAAATAAAACTATAAAATAGAACGACTCTCAAAAGAGGCAAAGTAGCACAGATGAAGCAAAAAGAAATCATTTTATAAAATGGAAGATTTAAACTGAAACGTGTAATACTAAATTTAAATAAACTAAATGTTCCAATTCTGTCTATAAGATAGAATTGCCAGAATGCATAAAAAATAGAGTTCCTATTATATTTTGTTTACAAGAGACACATCTAAATATAAAAATGCAGGGAGTGGAAAGCAAAAGATGAATATTCCACGGAAAATCTAACCATAAAACCCCTGATATTGCAATACTAATGTCAAAATGTACTTTAAGGCAAAACATATTTCTTAAGATAAAGAGGGACAGTTCAATTATTATGAATGGTTCAATTTATCTATAAGCTGTAACAATTCTAAGCTTAGAATAGCATAATTTCAAAATATATAATATGGAAGTTGACATATCTACCAGGAAAATAGAAATATACATGATCTTGGTAGGAATACACTATTCTCAGTGATCAGTATTGTGGATGCACCTACACATATACAAGGATATAACCAAAGGTGTGCTGGTAAATGTTAAGTAACTGGCTCTGGAGACTAAAAAGGCCTGACTTGTAGTATTTGCTGATTTTTATAATGTAAATTCTCCCACAATGGCTTATTTCAAACTACCAACATAGTCTCACTGATCTAGAGTTGGGGGAAAAAAAAATAGGCATAATAATCTCAGAGAAGCAAGTCTGAGATTTTTTACACTACTGGATATATTAGATGGGATCAAAAATATCACCAAATTAACCTAATAAATATATAAAAGACATTGCCCTTCTAACTATAATGCACCTCTTTCTACATGAGGAGCATTTATACCAACTTACCTATGTTTGGTAATAGAATTTAAGAAATGGAAATCATACAAAGTATTTATATGACCACAATTAAGCTAAAAAATAGTAAGAAAAGATAATTAGGAAATCCCAGGCTGGGTGCAGTGGCTCACACCTGTAATCCCAGCACTTTGGGAGGCCAAGGAGGGCGGATCACTTGAGGTCAGGAGTTCTAGACCAGTCTGGCCAACATGGCAAAAATCCATCTTTACTAAAAATACGAAAATTAGCCTCACAAGGTGGCAGGTGCCTGTAATCCCAGATACTCAGGAGGCTGAGGCACCCGGATCACTTGAACCAGGGAGGTGGAGGGTGCAGTGAGCACAGATCTCGCCACTGCATTCCAACCTGGGTGACAGAGTGAGACTCTGCTTTTTAAAAAAAAGTAGGAAATCCCAACGTGTTTGGAAACTAGCAAGTAAATCATTAATTAAATTAAAAATTATGATAGAATTTTTCAAAACTTATTTAATGAAATTTTTATTAAAGAAGTACATATTAAAATTATGTGATACAATGTAAATTACACTGAGAAGGAAATACACACCATTAAATATATACATTAAAAATCAGAATGTTGATAATCAGCTGAGAATTTTAAGAAATTAGAATAAAAAGATTAAATTTTGAATAATTTATTACACATTAAATAAAATATTACAATAGGCAAATACTAAAGATATAAAGGGAAATGAATGATAAAAAAGAAAGGAAATTGAGGAGGGTTAATAAAACCAAATTAAAGCACTAACAAGTTGGGAGGCAGGGCTAATCAAAGAGAAAACTGGATAAGTAATTTTCACAGGCACCTCACAAAAGAGGATTTGATATATTATTGTACAAAATTTTCATCACTTCTCAGTGCTGAATTATAGAAGGCTTACTAGGCAAATTGCTTTGGCCAGTGCAATGTGAATGAAAGTAACCTGTGTGTTTTCTTTTTTTTTTTTTTTTTTTTTTTTTTTTTTGAGACGGAGTCTCGCTCTGTCGCCCAGGCTGGAGTGCAGTGGCCGGATCTCAGCTCACTGCAAGCTCCGCCTCACGGGTTTACGCCATTCTCCTGCCTCAGCCTCCCGAGTAGCTGGGACTACAGGCGCCCGCCACCTCGCCCAGCTAGTTTTTTTTTTTTGTATTTTTTAGTAGAGACGGGGTTTCACCGTGTTAGCCAGGATAGTCTCGATCTCCTGACCTCGTGATCCGCCCGTCTGAGGAAAAGCTTTAACTCATTGGGTGTATCTGTTTTTTTTTTTTTTTTTTTTTTTTTTTTAAACAGGGTCTCACTCTGGTCATGGTTCATTGCTGCAGCCTGGACCTCTCGGGTTCATGCAATCCTCTCACCTCAGCTTCATGAGTAGCTGGACCACCCACAGGCATGCACTAGCATGCCTGGCTAATTACTTTTTTTGTAGAGACAAAGTCTTGTAATGTTACCCAGGCTGGTATCAATTCTTGAGCTCAAGTGATCCTCCAACCTAGGCATCCCAAAATGCTAAGGTTCTTTCTCAGGATCTCAGAATAAACTGATTGATATAAATATTATTCAAATGAAAATAATTCAAGGAGATGCTAGTTAGAATCCTGAAATACTACTAAGCACTCCCCTAAATGCAGCAATTTAAAATCTATGGAATAATCTCACAAATATAAAGTTAAGCCATATGCAATATAATATACACCAAATGAGCATAGTTATGTAAAACACAAAAGAAAAGCAAGCAGAAGTCTGAACCCAAGTGTTTAGAGACACATCCTTAGTTAGTTAAACTACAAATACAAGCAAGGACGTGAATATGGATCCCAAAGTCCACCCATTTAGAATTGTCCTCAAAGTCTATGAACCCAGGTTGAAGAACGCTGTAGAAAATTATGAGATTATTATAAAGCAATAAATCCATTTTTAAAGCAAATTCTTAACATGTTGCATAAGTAGAATGAGTAAAGAAATTTCAACAGTGATAATGAATTTCAATTATAAAAATATACAGTGATTAACACTTTGCCATTTTATTATTGTTCTTGATAAAGTTCTTACCCAGACAGTCAAGGTTATGGATTATTATTCTCACTAAAGAGAGGAAAACAAATAAAAAGTGGGTTATTTCCAGAGCAATCCAGATAACTCTCTCGTTGCTCCCTCTTTCACAAAGTCTCAAAATACTATCCTGGGAACAGGAATTGCATCAAGAATAGTTAAAACTTCTGTTTATCTTACTCTTGAGGAAAAATCTTCATAATATTTGAAAATAGATTGTTTTGGTGGTTTCTTGCATAAATCATTAGTTGATCACTAAATTAGACATAATACAAATATAGTGCCTGATACAACTAGGTAATCCACACATTTTATTTCTCTAATCCTTCTTTTCTCCTTTGCTGCATTGTTATGGTATGCAGAACAAAGTACTCTACATGAAGTTAAAATTAAGTCATCCTGGGATGTGGTCCTTTCCCATGTGCCTTTCTTTCAACACTTTCATGTGGTATCTTAAAGATTACACTTCTATAGAAATGTTAGTTAACTATTGGGGGAAACAGATTGCTTTGAGAATATGAAGAAACCATGTTCTCTCTCTTTCCAGATAGCATTGCAAGGGAGCTATTGTAATAAAAGTCAGGGTGCTGTTTACTTTTGTGAGTAGTGATTAGATGACATGAGTGGGTTTTGTGGTTCTGCCAAACATAGGTACGTAGAAAGACAGAAAAACAAAGTAATAAGGAAAGAGAAAAAGCAGAAAAAATAAAAATTAAAAATGTCTATGTTCTCAAAGACAGGAGAATTTCTATTATTTCCTATATGTTAAGAAAATAACGTAAAGTGTCAGTTACCTGAGAGAACAGAAAGACAAAATGTGTGTCTTGTACTCCTGTGAGTCATCAGGCCCCAGGAAACCTCAAAATAGGCCACATATCTTTGGTTTGTTTATCCTCAGAGACTTTCTCCTAAGCAGAGACCTATAATTAACCTCAGAGCATCCTACTGTGGTCGACCATAGCCAGTTCTGGAAAGACGAAATCTCAAATAAAATATAAAAGTAATGAGTTTGTAAGCACTACATAACTAGAACATATATCTACACTACAGAAAAAACTTAGAATTTGTGCATTAGATCTAGGCAATCTGGGCTACCATTGCGCCCCTATTCTAACCTGCTATTTATCAAGGAGCAACTTCTTTCAAACTATTCTTGAATCTGCAACCATGGCTAAGACCAAACTTTTAGAGTATCTGCAAAAGACAGAAGGAAGGCACTAGGCTGGGGCATCTGTCAAGTATCTTTACACTCATTTGTTTCATTTGAAAATATTTGGACAATTTACAATGCTTATTTATAAATTTATTGAAAGATACCTTGGATGAGTCTAAGTAATCTTACCAGTCCTCAAAAGTGGACTACTTTGTGGTCTGTCTTAGCTTATCCGGACTTCCAAATCATCTAAGAACACCAAAAGAAACAGAAAACCCTGATTAATTAAAGTGGATGAGCAAGCAGGCAAATAAGACTCAAAAATAACAACATCAATAATGAAAATAAAAACAAGCAAGAGATATGAAAGAATGTAATATATATGGAAAATATTATATACACATTTTTGAAAATACATCTGAGAGCTTGAAAAATAGATTTTTCTATATACAGAAAAAGAAAGAAAATACAATTAAAACATAACTACACACTGGAAGCATATATAAGATACGATGATAAACCATTCGTGGTACTATTGATAGTATAAAAAAGTATACCTATACACTGAAAAGAAAGATAAGTCTCAGAAGGCCACAGGCAAAAAACAAAAAAGGTAATATATTGTTCCAAGTTTCCATTAGCTGTATTTAATCATTTAACTCTTTGATGAAATTCTTATTTTATTTCATTTTACCTTATTTTATTTTTTCCAAGGCAGGGTCTTTCCCTGTCACCCAGGCTGGAGTGCAGTAGTACGACCTCAGCTCACTGTAACGTCCACTACCTAGCTTCAAGCAATTCTCCCGCCTCAGCCTCCTTAGTAGCTGGGATTACAGGCATGCCACCACACCTGGCCAATTTTGAGCAGAGACAGGGTTTCACTATGTTGATCAGGTTGGTCCCAAACTCCTGACCTTGTGATCTGCCTGCCTCAGCCTCCCAAAGTGCTGGGATTACAGGCATGAGCCACCACACTCAGTCAAAATTCTTTCTCTCTCTCTTTCTTTCCTTCTTTCTTTCTTTCCTTCCTTCCCTCCTTCCTTCCTTCCTTCCTTCCTTCCTTCCTTCCTTCCTTCCTTCCTTCCTTCCTTCCTTCCTTCCTTCCTTCTTCCTTCCTTTCTTTCTTTCAATTATGCTTTAAGTTCTGGGATATATGTGCAGAGTGTGCAGGTTTGTTACATAGGTAAACATGTGCCATGGTGGCTTACTGCACTCATCAACCCGTCATCTACATTAGGTTTTTCTCCTAAAGTTATCCCTCCCCTTCTCCACTACCCCATAACAGGCCCCAGTGTGTGATGTTCCCCTTCCTGTGCCCATATGTTTTCATTGTTCAAATCCCACTTATGAGTGAGAACGGCAGTGTTTGGTTTTCTGTTCTTGTGTTAGTTTGTTGAGAATGATGATTTCCATCTTCATCCATGTCCATGTGAGGGACATGAACACATTCTTTTTTATGGAGACATAGTATTCCATGGTATATATGTGCCATATTTTCTTTATCTGGTCTAACATTGATGGGCATTTGGGTTGCTTCCAAGTACTTCCTATTGTGAATAGGGTTGCAATAAACATACCTGGGCTTGTGTCTTTATAGTAGCATGATTTATAAATCCTTTGTGGATATATCCAGTAATGGTATTGCTGAGTCAAATGGTATTTCTGGTTCTATATCCTTGAGGAATCACCACACTGTCTTCCACAATGGTTGAACTAACTTATACTACCACTAACAGTGTAAAAGAGTTCCTATTTCTCTGCATCCTCTCCAGCATCTGTTGTTTCCTGACTTTTTAATGATTGCCATTCTAACTGGCATGAGGTGATATCTCACTGTGGTTTTGATTTGCATTTTTCTAATGACCAGTGATGATGAGCTTTTTTTTTCATATGTTTGTTGACCGCATAAATGTCTTCTTTTGAGAAGTGTCTGTTCATATCCTTTGCCCACTTTTTGATGGGGTTGTTTGTTTCTTCTTGCAAATTTGTTTAAGTTCCTTGTAGATTCTGTATGTTAGCCCTTTGTCAGATGGATAGATTGCAAAAATTTATCCCAATCTATAGGTTGCCTATTCACGCTGATGATAGTTACTTTTGCTGTGCAGAATCTCTTTAGTTTAATTAGATCCCATTTGTCAATTTTGATTTTTGTTGCAATTGCTTTTGGTGTTTTAGTCATGAGGTCTTTGCCCATGCCTATGTCCTGAATGGTATTACCTAGGTTTTTTTTCTAGGGTTTTTATGGTTTTAGGTCTCACATTTAAATCTTTTATCCATCTTGAGTTAATTTTTGTGTAAGGTGTAAGGAAGGGGTCCACTTTCAGTTTTCTACATATGTCTAGTCAGTTTTCCTGGCACCACTTATTAAATAGGGAATTATTTCCCCATTGCTTGTTTTTGTCAGGTTTGTCAAAGAGCAGACAGTTGTAAATGTGTGTGTTATTTCTGAGACCTCTGTTCTGTTCCATTAGTCTATATATCTGTTTTGGTACCAGTACCATGCTATTTTTATTACTGTAGGCTTGTAGTATAGTCTGAAATCAGGTAGTGTGATGCCTCTAGTTTTGTTCTTTTTGCTTAGGATTGTCTCAGCTATACAGGCTCTTTTTTGGTTCCATATGAAATTTAGATTTTTCTAATTCTGTGAAGAAAATCAATGGTAGCTTGATGGGAATAGCATTGAATCTATAAATTACTTTGGGAAGAATGGCCATTTTCAAGATATTGATTATCCCTATCTATGAGCATGGAGTGTTTTTCCATTTTTTGTGTGTCCTCACTTATTTCCTTGAACAGCAGTTTGTAGTTCTCCTTGAACAGGTCCTTCACATCCTTCGTAAGTTGTATTCCTAGGTATTTTATTCTCTTTTTAGCAATTATAAATGGGAGTTGCTCATGATTTGGCTCTCTATTATTTGTGTATAGGAATACTTGTGATTTTTGGCTTTGGTTTTGTATCCTGAGACCTTGTTGAAGTTGCTTACCAGGTTAAGGAGTTTTGGGGCTGAGACAATGGGATTTTCTGAATATACAATCATGTCATCTGCAAACAGAGATAGTTTGACTTCCTCTCTTCCTATTTGAATACACTTTATTTCTTTCTCTTGCCTGATTGCCCTGGGTAGAACTTCCAATATTTTGTTGAATAAGAGTGGTGAGAGAGGGCATTCTTGTCTTGTGCCAGTTTTTAAAGGAAATGCTTCCAGTTTTTGCCCATTTAGTATGATATTGGCTGTGGGTTTGTCAATAAATAGCTAATTATTTTGAGATATGTTCCATCAATAACTAATTTATTGAATGGTTTTAACATGAAGGGGTGTTGAATTTTCTCAAAGGCCATTTCTACAACTATTGAGGTAATCATGTGGTTTTTGCCATTGCTTCTGTTTATGTGATGGATTATGTTCATTGATTTGTGTATGTTGAACCAGCCTTGCATTCTAGGGATGAAGCCAATTTGATCATGGGCTCAGATGGGTTCAGTTTCCCTGTATTTTATTGAGGATTTTCACATTGATGTTCATCTGGGACTTTGGCCTGAAATTTTTTGTTGTTGTTGTGTCTTTTGGTATCAGGATGATGCTGGCCTCATAAAATGAGTTAGGGAGGAGTCCCTCTTTTTTTATTATTTGGAATGATTTCAGAAGGAATAGTATCAGCTCCTCTTTGTACCTCTGGTAGAATTCTAGCTGTGAATCCATCTGATCCTGGGCTTTTTTTGGTAGGCCTTTAATTACTACCTCAATTTCAGAACTTGTTATTGGTCTATTCAGGGATTCAATTTCTTCCTGGTTTAGTCTCAGGAGGGTGTATGTGTCCAGGAATTTATCCTTTCCTTCTAGATTTTCTAGTTTATTTGTGTAGAGGTGTTTATAGTATTCTCTGATTTTAGTTTGTATTTCTGTGTGACAAGTAGTGATTTCCCTTTTATCATTTTTTATTGTGTCCATGTAATTATTCTCTCTTTTCTTCTTTATTAGTCTGGCTAGCAGTCTATCATCTATTTTGCTAATCTTTTCAAAAAACCAGCTCCTGGATTCATTGATTTTTTTGAAGGGTTTTTTTTGTGTGTGTCTCTATAGCCTTCAGTTTTACTCTGATCTTAGTTATGTCTTGTCTTCTGCTAGCTTCTGAATTTGTTTGCTCTTGCTTCTCTAGTTCTTTTAATTATGTTGTCAGGGTATCAACTTTAGATCTTTCCCGCTTTCTCTTGTGGGCATTTAGTGCTATAAATTTCCCTCTAAACGCGGCTTTAGCTGTGTGCCACAGATTCTGGCACATTGTGTTTTTTGTTCTCATTGGTTTCAAAGAACTTACTTAGTTCTGCCTTAATTTCATTATTTACCCAGTAGTCACTCAGGAGCAGGTTGTTCAGTTTCCATGTAGTTGTGTGGTTTTGAGTGAGTTTATTAACCCTGAGTTCTAACTTGATTGCACTGTGGTCTGAGAGACAGTTTGTTATGATTTCCGTTCTTTTGCATTTGCTGAGGAGTGTTTTACTTCCAATTATGTGGTCAATTTTAGAATAAGTGCTATGTGATGTTGAAAAGAATGCATATTCTGTTGATTTGGGGTGGAGAGTTCTATAGATATCTATTAGGTCTGCTTGGTCCAGAGCTGAGTTCAATTCCTGGATATGCTTGTTAACCTTCTGTCTTATTGATCTGTCCAATATTGACAGTGGGGTGTTAAAGTCTCCCATTATTATTGTGTGGGAGTCTAAGTCTCTTTGTAGGTCTCTAAGGACTTGCTTTATGAATCTGGGTGCTCCTGTATTGGGTGCATATACATTTAGGATAGTTAGTTCTTCTTGTTGCATTGATCCCTTTACCAGTGTAATGACCTTCTTTGTCTTTTTTTATCTTTTTTGGCTTAAAGTCTGTTTTATCAGAGATGAGGATTGCAACCCCTATTTTTTGTTTTTGTTTGTTTTTTGTTGTTGTTGTTGTTTTGCTTTCCATTTGCTTGGTATATCTTCCTCCATTTCTTTATTTTGAGCCTATGTGTGTCTTTTCACATAAGATGGATCTCCTGAATACAGCACACCTATGGGTCTTGACTCGTTGTCCAATTTGCCTGTCTGTGCCTTTTAATTGAGGCATTTAGCCTGTTTACATTTAAGGTTCATATCGTTGTGTGTGAAATTGATCCTGTCATTATGATGCTAGCTGGTTATTTTGTCCCTTAGTTGATGCAGTTTCTTCATGGTGTTGATGGTCTTTACATTTTAGTTTGTTTTTGCAATGTCTAGTACTGGTTTTTTCTTTCTGTATTTAGTATAGGTATTCTGGTTTTTGGAATTTTCAGCTTTTTTTGTGCTGTTTTTTTCCTCATCTCCATGGATTTATCTACCTTTGGTCTTTGATGTTGGTGGAGTTTTTGTGTGGTTGTCATTTTTGTTGAGGTTGATGCTATTACTTTCTGATTATTGTTTTCCTTCTAACAGTCAGGCCCTTCTTCTGCAGGTCTGCTGGAGTTTGCTGAGGGTCCACTCCACACCCTGTTTGCCTGGGTATTACTAGCAGAGGCTGCAGAACAGCCCAGAGTGCTGCCTTCTCCTTCCTCTGGAAAATTCCTCCCAGAGGGGCGCCTACCAGATGCCAGCTGGAGCTCTCCTGTATGAGTTGTCTCTCCATCACGAGGCATGGGGGTAAGGGACCCACTTAAGGAGGCAGTCTGTCCCTTAGCAGAGCTCGAGCACTGTGCTGGGAGTTCCACCACTCTCTTCAGAGTAGACAGGAAGGAACGTTTAAGTCTGCTGAAGCTGTGCCCACAGCCACCCCTTGCCCCAGGTGCTCATTCCCAGGCAGATGGGAGTTTTATCTATAAGCCCCTGACTGGCGCTGCTGCTTTTCTTTCAGAGACACCGTGCCCAGAGGGGATGAATCTAGAGAGGCAGTCTGGCTACCGGGGCTTTGGCGAGCTGTGGTGGGCTCTGTCCAGGCCTAAATTCCAGGTGCCTTTGTTTACACTGTGAGGGAAAAACCGCCGACTCAAGCCTCAGTAATGGCAGATATCCTCTCCCCAACAGTCTCGAGTGTCCAGGTCGACTCAGACTGCTGTGCTGGCAGCGAGAATTTCAAGCTAGTGGATTTTAGCTTGCTGAGCTCCATGAGGGTCAGATCTGCTGAGCAAGGCCATTTGCCTCCCTGGCTTCAGCCCCCTTTCCAATGGAGTGAACGGTTCTGTCTTGCCGGGGTTCCAGGTGCCACTGGGGTATGAAAAAAAAACTCCTGCAGCTATCTCAGTGTCTGCCCAAATGGCCACGCAGTTTTGTGCTTGAAACCCAGGGCCCTTGTGATGTAGGCACCCAAGGGAATCTCCTGCTCTGCGATTTTCAAAGACCATGGGAAAAGCACAGTATCTGGGCCAGATAGCACTGTCCCTCAAGGCACAGTCCCTCATGATTTCCCTTGGGTAGGGGAGGGAGTTCCCCAACCTCTTGCACTTCCCTGGTGAGGCAACACCCCACCCACCCTGCTTCTGCTTGCCCTCCGTGGTCTGTACCCACTGTCCAACCAGTCTCAGTGAGATGAACTGGGTACCTGAGTTGGAAATGCAGAAATCACCTGCCTTCTGCATTAGTCTCACTGGGAGCTATAGACCAGAGCTGTTTCTATTCGGCCATCTTGCCCAGGGGCCCCTCTGATGAAATTCTTATCAGGACTCAGGCAAATGATCCTTTTGATATGAAACTGATCTAAAAAAACACTGTTTCTTTTAAAACTCTTAATGTCACCCATAATGGAATAGTGTGAAGTGTTGAACCATGGTGCAGAAAGTGCTTGTTAAGTTACAGTGTATTCTTTTATTCTAAAAGGGATAAAACTCTTCTAAAAGTTTCGCCATAGCATCTACTGGCTGTGCTCTTCTGGGAAAATAACTACACATTTTTGAGCTTCACTTTCTTTCCAACTGGAAATTATATATTTCAAATGGTGAAAAATGTACTAATATTACCTGTACCCCACAGAAAATACAGCTATTTTATTTGCAAGATGCCATCAAGTATAAGATTCATGATTATTTCAGAGATAATAAAAAATAAAATTGTAAAATCGATAAAATATGGCAATACAAATGAGATGAGGATACAAAATAAGGCAATACATGTTAAAATGGCTTATAAACTAAATCTATAGGATATTAATTTTATACCCATAATCTTATATTTTAATATATATCTTCATAGATCGTTCTCTAAGATGCTTCATATATGAACTTTATGTCTCCCCAAAGACATGACAAACCATTTCATGGAACATAATGTTTTGGTACTGACAATGCCTAGCATAACAGTGCAACAACTACATACCATTCATTCACATTTCAGATTCTGTGGAAAAAGTTAAAAGAACTGTAATGCTTACCTAAGCCTTACTACTTGGATATCTTGTATTATTAAAAAACAAAAAATGTTGCTACTCAATTTGATGTTCAACTGAAGCATTATGAATGAACAATAACCATGTTACATCTCCAATGTTTAATTCTATCTCATATTTGTTCTGGGGAAACTGTATTGTGCGTTTAACTGTTGAGATGCACTTCTCTATTTGTTTTGTGTATTTCTCATTTCTAGCAAAATGAGACACTGACTGCTCTTTGCTCTACATTATATTTTTCAGAGTGTTCATACAGCAAACAGCATTAGAATATAGAAATATAGAAACCTGTCTTCTCTTGAGAAGACAGGTTTGCTTCACGTCTTGGAAGATAAAAATAATGACTCCTTTTCTCCAGAACAAAGAGAAGGCATGCTTACTGTTCAGTGTAATAAAGATAATGTCTCTGTGATGGTTAATTTTATGTCAGCTTAACGGGGTTAAGGGATGCCTGGATAGCTGATAAAACATTATTTTTGGGTGTGTCTGTGAAGGTGTTTCTGGAAGAGATTAGCATTTGAATTGCTAAACTGAGTGTGGAAGATCTATCTTCACAAATGTAGGTGGGCATTATATAATTCATTGATAGGTTGAATACAACAAAAGGCAGAGGAGGGGCTAATTTCTTCTTTAGTTGAAACATCCATCTTCTCCTGTCCATGAACATCAGAGTTTCTGGTTCTCGGGCCTTCATACGCCAGGACTTACACTAGCGGCCTTGAAGTTGTCCAGCCTTTGGTCTTGTACTGAAACACACCACAGATTTTTGTATTCTCCAGCTTGCAGACAGCTTATATTAGGACTTCCTGGCCTCCCTAATTATGTGAGTCTATTCCAAATAATCTCTGCTTATTTGCCTATATATCCTACTGGCTCTGTTTCTCTGGAGAGCACTGATTAGTACAGTCTCTCTCCAGAAGACAGAGTAGCAAGCTTCAGGTCCCCTAAGGTCAGGGTTTCTTTGCTACATGCGACTATTATGTGTGCATTTGTCACCTGGCTCTCTCTGTGTTGCCCTATGGGAATTGGGGATTTGGAAAATGTGCAAAATGCTAAGACTGTGTCTCTTGCTGTTGCTGTAAGTAATAAACTGTCCTTAACCTCTGACCCATTAGTCTTGTTTTTTCTATAACCATTCATGAAACTATGGCAGGTTAATTTGTTAGACTGCAAATATAGTAAACATTTTTTATTCTTTGCAGTTGTTAAAATTTTAATTCTCCAATTTTTACAATGAATTTAATGTGATTTGTGTCTCAAAAACAAATTTGCACCTAAATTAGGTAACTAGAATTGCAGTTAGAGAAGATAGGGTTAAAAAAAATGTTTTGAAGGTTTCCTCTCTTAGGCTTTTAAAAACAATAATAATTATTACAATTTAAAAAAACTCATTTGGAATGTACTGTTGTTTCCTTTGGTAAAGTATATGGCACACCTGGGAGACAAAACTGATCCCTTTTTCTTTGCAGCGAACAATACAGTTGAATTTGTCTGCTGTCACTTCCACCTCTAGATAAAAACTCCTAATGTCCCTCTATGACAAATATTACATGTCTTTTTAAGATTTGATAGCCACTGGCCGGGCATGGTGGCTCAAGCCTGTAATCCCAGCACTTTGGGAGGCCGAGACGGGCGGATCACGAGGTCAGGAGATCGAGACCATCCTGGCGAACACGGTGAAACCCCGTCTCTACTAAAAAATACAAAAAACTAGCCGGGCGAGGTGGCGGGCGCCTGTAGTCCCAGCTACTCGGGAGGCTGAGGCAGGAGAATGACGTGAACCCGGGAGGCGGAGCTTGCAGTGAGCTGAGATCCGGCCACTGCACTCCAGCCCGGGCGACAGAGCGAGATTCCGGCTCAAAAAAATAAAATAAAATAAAATAAAAATAAAAGATTTGATAGCCACAATTATCTTGTGTTTTCCACAGGGCTTTGTTTTGTTTTGCTTTTTCCTAAAAACAGCTAAATATTTAGTGGATATAAATTGACCTGAAATACATTGTCACAGAATCTTTATTGTTATTATTAATTTACTTTTTATTGTAGCTATGAACAGAGTTCAGGCTGCCAATCATACATTTATTCATTTTCCTGTAGCTGAGCAGTCAGCTACCGGGATTCCTACAAGGTTCTTGTTGCCCTTATAAACTACCAATTTAAATGGAACCAAACGATGCAAAGTCTAAGTCACACATATCCTTGATCAAGCACAAAAAAAAAAAAAAAAAAAAAATGATATGAAAACAAGCAATATGAATCAAAATAACTATTAATACTAAAATTCTCATTTCAGCCAAGGAACACTTTGTTAATTGATTTTATGGGATGCAAAATTACACATGGATCAAAGTAAATAACCACTAATGTCTCCTCCACATAGGTAAATAAATGAAGAATGCCATGCATTGTATCCCCACCTCATCTGGCGTGTTATATACATAGTTGTAAACCATAAGAATAGACATCCTCAATTAACCTTCAACCTTTAATGAGCTACCTATTTGCTTTTCACTGTGCTTCTCTGCTGCTAGAGAACTTTCCCGTCATTTTCTCACTCTTTTACTGCCACAGGGAATATCTCTTCCTGTTTTTAATTTCCATGCCTCTAGAGTCTCCATTATATTCAGTCTCTCTAAGGTCCATTCACTTCTTGACACAGCTTCAAAATCAGACTGGTTTACGGAGCTTCATACCCCAGATTCAAAGATGTTCAAAGTATCTATTTGGATTTATTGTTACCAAACTAATTTTTGTAGGTGCTTGGGATCCAAAGCTGTCGCTAAAATATCTTCTATCTGTGGCATGAAATAGACTTTTGCTAGTAAATTCTAAAACTTTCTGTGCAAAAGGAAAATAGCCAACAGATGCTATAGGATAAAATTCATAATTAAAGTGGGGACTCCGATGAATGGCAAAAGGTTCGACAAAATACCTTTTCATCCTGGAGTTTAACTTAGCAATTTGATTCAAAGTACATGTCAAAATTACGTGGTTTCATAAAAATATATAATTGTTATTGTCTTTTCCTCAACATTAATAGAAAACTGACCATCGAGGGTACTTATCATAGGTTATTAATCTTCCTGGAAAGTCTTGTATAACAAGATTAGAAAATAGATCTATTGACTAAATACCTACTGTGTGCCAGGTACTTCACATATTTTATCTCCAACTCTCACAACATTTTGCAGATGAAGACACAGAAAACTAGAAAGAATAAACATCTCTCACAATTTTAATGGAATTTTAATCTAACACCAAAAGTGGTGGCTTTGAAATGTAACACTGTACTTCACTTTTATATTCTCACTACAAGCCAATAAACTATAATTTACTAACTGAACTTTACAGACAAAAAAGTTAAAATAGGCACAGTGATGTGCATATGATCACACAGTATGTTCAAAGTAAACATTGCATTTAAACAAGCCTTAAAAAATTAGGTTTGCTGAATTTTGGTCTTTCCACAAAAACTGTTTTCAAGTAAAATTGAATTCTGGGGATTTGTATTGTTTCTACTTTTAATTTCTGCTCTTCTAGTTATAATTCTTTTTTGCTCTTCCAAGTTATATGTATGTGAGTTATTTTTTCTCTCATAGTTGGGGTAAACGTTATTTTCTAGACATGAAGAGAAAAATAATGAATAATTTTAAAACAAATATAAAAACAAATGTTCAACTTTCAAAAGTAATAAATCCAATTTGTTTTAAAATTTCTAGTAATTGACCTCCAGGTGAATGTTCATGGAAGAAAAGCTAATACATTTTAGGAGACCTGCACCTAAATCAAATGACCACTTAATGTCTTCATATGCTATACATATAATCAGGAATTTGTTATGAGAAAATGTCAAAAAAAAAAATAATACATAAAGCTCACAAATAAACAATGCTGGTTTTCTCAAGATGTGATCCAGAGCTTTTCTTCTTTTGCCCTGGGTTAGGTGCAAGTTTTGTATGCACGTTTTATAGATATATGCTGTGCTACCAATGTGCCAATTTGTGCTGTCGTCCTTGTTTCCCTATACCTTAAATTATTAATGGCATATACTAATTCATAAAATTTAAATCATTAATAATTAGCATGCCACAATTCAGTCCATATATAGACTTCCAAAGTAGGATAAATTAATTTATATGAGCTCTATTCTTTTTCAGATTGTCTCCTGGCAGATGGATTAATATTACCTTATCTCATAACAAACCATTCTGAAAACTAGTAAAGATAAAATTTCATTTAATTATTAATTGTATAGACAGCCTGAATTTAATAATGATTCTGAGCTGCTCACATTTCTGAAAGCACTTTATTCTTCAAGCCATGGCATTGCCACAAACAATGACGAAGACAATAAATGAGAAGGTAAAGTTACATGCCACTGAAATCATAATTAGGCTCTGACCCGGTCTTGATAGCAATTAAGTTCTACTCTTCTATTTTCTTCTTCTAAATAATGCAGATGTGCCTTTCTCTTCTTTTCATAAATATTCTTTAATATTTACTATTAAATGATGTCCTATACCACATGGCTCTAATCCAGGGGTATCACTAATGAGAACTCAATAGTTCTTAACAGTTTTCTATTTGCCAGTTCCAATGTCAACAACCCGCCCTGCCAGGTTAAACTGAATACAAATAACATGACCCTCGCCTTCTCTTTCCAAATAATGAACTGAAGCTGTTCGTTTTACCCTGAGGGGTTGAGGAGCAGGAAAATGTTAATTTGTTTCTTCACTCACAGCCCCTAAGGTTACATTACAGCAAAAGCTGTCAAATGCACAGGATCCTTGTGATCTTGATAAATAACAGGGATTAGCCAGAATTTGAGGTTCAAAGGGGGAAAATAACTGAAGCTATTCTTAGAGGAAAATTTGGTGTAGAGTTAAGCGATGAACTGTGATACAATTCCTAGCCAATAAAATCAATCATTTTTTAATATCAGTGTGGCACCTTACAAAAATTCTGCCAGCCTGAAGTTAGTTCACAGTTCTGGCTGTGCTCCTAAAGTAGTTCTGTGGCCTGAATCTTAAACATGAGTCGGTGGAGGTCCCGGGTTCCTCTTTGGTGACTGACGAGTTTCTTCCACTTTTAAAATATGCATAATTCTAATTAAGGCCACTAGTCTCTCCATGAAAAAGAATGACACATTTAATAATTTCACAAAGTGCAGCAGGATAGAGGAAATAGAAGAGAATAATATTAAATGTACCTAAATCTGATGCTTATTAACTGCCGAAGTCAAATGCAAAGGTTTAAGCAAACTTGTTCCTCAGTGGCTTGAGAAAGTATAAAATCCAGCTTATTCAGAATATTTTGAGACAAACAGGTGCAGTAATATATTTTGAAGTAAAGTCAACATAATTTATTAATTTTTCATGGCATATGGAGTACAATATTGAGGCAGAATTTTAAGGAGATACAAACTAGTTAGAAAAGTTTTATGTTCTCAAAGCATATGGGAGAGGAAAATAAACAAATAAATAAAAGGACATGAAGTAACACATTATCAAATGTAATTGTGTATGGACAGTGCCTTTTTGTATATCATCATAGCAGCCATCATTTAACCCTAGTACCTCTTTTTATTAATCGGGGCCAACAAGAGAAATAGATTTTATTCATATCAAAGAAGTAGAACATGTACGTGAATCCACTTGTTTGTACTTTTCCCTGTGTACACACATGGGGCTTTGCAAGTGAAAGTAAAGAAATCTCAAACAATATGTCAAGGGTCTAGGCAGATGAAGAAATAACTAACGAACATTTCAGCTGATCTAAGAGAGGCACCTTGCCTTGTGATGAAGAGAGTGGTTAAATAATTGGCTTTTCAGCGAAGAAACACTGACATCATTTTGCCAACAACATAACAATGTTGATCAATTGCTACCATGCTTTGAGTAACCTTAAAAAAAAGAGAGAGAGAGAGAGATTTTTAAATGTATCTACTTTTAAAACAAGGAAAACTACTGAGGGGAAGGAAAAAGATAACAGTTAAAATGTTCCTATTCAATGTTTAAAAAGAATTTCTGTGTTCAGCTTTCCCAAAGCCTACTTAGTTATAGGATGACAAAGGGTATAAATTATCACAGCCAAAATCAACGTGATATAAACTGTTATGGGATACTATGAATTTGTAATTTTACTGGCACACAAAGACATCAATAGGATTTGATTGAACAGTGTATATAGGGGCACCAGCAATCATAAATAAATCAATAGGTTGTATGTTTCTACAAGTAAATCATTTAAAGCCCCACCTTGTGGTGCCTTCAGTACTCACATACTTCTGTCTTGACAAAAGCTGACTCTTGGGGGCTTTTTCCCTCCCTCTCTTAGCTCTTCCCTCCCTCTCTTATCTCTTCCCTCTCTTAGTTCTGAATAGGCTTCTGCCATCACCCATGTCTCTTCTTTCCAACCAGTTACTGACTCAAGACTCTATGCTACTATCACCACTTTTGTTGGAAATGTGACTTCATATCTCTGTTGTTTTGTTTTTGAATCCACAAAATGATAAGTATGGACATAATCATTTCTGGAGAGTCTCATGTTACTCAAAAACATTTTTCCTCCAAGTCATGAAGGTGAACATAAATGAAATGATGTATTATTCTGTTTTCACACTGCTATAAAGAAATACCCAAAACTGGATAATATCTAAAGGAAAGAGGTTTAATTGAATTCTCATGGTTCTGGATGGCTGGGGAGGCCTCAGGAAACTTACAATCATGGTGGAAGGTGAAGAGGATGCAAGCACCTTCTTCACAAGGCAGTAGGAGAGAGAAGAATGAAGTAGGAACGTCCAAACACTTATAAAACCATCAGATCTCACTCACTCACTATCATGAGAACAGCATGGGAGAACTGTCCTCATGATCCAATCACCTCCCTCTCTTGACATATGGGGATTACAGGTCTCTCCCTTTACATGTGGGGATTACAATTCAAGATGAGATTTGGGTGGGGACACAGAGCCAAACCATATCAAGTGGCATTTTCAAAATTTAAACTTTCTACCTTTGCTTTAATTTTAGGTCTTAGAAAACACTGCTTTTTACTGATACTCAGTTTTATTATGAGTTTAATAAGACTAACATGGAACCTAACAAGCATATCAAATGACATTAAATTTTCTTCTTTTAACCCCATTGCCTAAGACATTCATTCTCTTTCTGACATCCAAATAACTGAATTTAATTTGGGTTCACAATGGAGTTTTAAAGATATGTTTATTAAATTATGCTTACACATACATTGTCATTATGCCATCAAAACAGTTTTATTAGATTCCCTCAAAAGCTGTATAGAGTAAGAGAAACATTACTCATCAATTCCCAGAGTAAAATCAGTCTTCTCAGTGAGAAGGGCTTCAAAGCAATTCAGCTCTGCTTAATCAAGCAAGTGCAGAGGATTGACTATAGTCAGTTATCAAAACAGCTGTTACGTTACACCATGGAGGATGTCTTCATGGTGTAATGCTTACCACATTAGCGATAAAGGTCAGATTTTGTATTTTCAGACCCACTTGTGTATCTAGTAATAATGCCATTGTCAGTATCATTCATGAAAATGGAGAAAACCAGAAATTGTATTGAGTTGTTAATGCCATAGAAATAGAATTATCAAAGTAAAAAATATAAATTTAAGAAATAATTCTCTATATGTATTTAAAACAAATGGATATATTGTGAAACAGGATGTCCAACAAATACAGAGAAAAAACAAACTTTATAATTTTCAACAAGCGTTTTTGCTTGTTATAAGCCTAGCATTTAACACCAGTGAACATTTTCATTTAAAACAAAGCAATACAAAACAAAGAACTGTCAGAGTCACAAGATGTCACTTAGCCCCTTATTAATGTTTGAAAGTAAAGTTGTATTTGCCCTTTCACTATTACTGTCTTTAGCTTTAACATCTGTAAAACAATCGTAAGTATATCTATAATCATCTTAGAACAGATATATAACACTTTATGTTCATGTCAGTTTACAAACAACTTTTCATCTAATAACAGATCCATAAATGGAGTTCACATTTGACATTTTTTATGTAAGATAACTTTTTTTTCTACTTAAGAATAGTAGCATTAAATATAAAAATAATAAAATATTCCAGGTAAGTTTTTTTTCCCCTTATATCCTAAGTGTAATATTCTGAGGCATGCATGCTTAATCTGGTAATCTTGAATGATTGTGATCTACTGATGTTGGACTAAATACAATAAATTTACCATGGTCTATCAAGTTTTCATAGGTCTTATAAGCAAGCAATTGACTGCTCTTTGCTCTGAACAATCTTTTAAAGCATGCTTGTATTGGGAATTATCTTCAAAAATAGAGTTAGATAGTGCCTCCCTCTAGAGCATATGTCAAGTGTGCCAATTGGCCACAGAATATTCAGATTCCTAAGGCCCATATTTTGTCATACGTCTCACTGAGTATGCATATGTCATCTGGCTCTCTTTATATAGCCGTGTGGAAATGGGACTCAGGAAATGGATACGAAAATATTTAGTATTCTGGCTGCTGCTATTCCTGTGAGCAATAAGCTGCCCTATTGCTATGAGTGATAAACTATCCTTTGACTCTGATCCACAAGTCTTGTGTCTTCTTCCAGCATCCATGAAACTGTGGCAGGCCAACTTGTCTGACAGTAGGTAAAATTTTAAAACTTACACAGATATTTGCAGAGAAGTCTCCCAAATTGTCTGCTAATTGATATTCTTAAGTTTAATGGCAATCCTCATGCATTTAATAATTTATTGGTTGACTTATATGAATTAAATAAATTTACAGCTCCAACTTTTTTGGGTTAGATGTTCTCCACTTCCTACAAATATTGATGCAAAAATTTCCCTAAATTAGAATGGATTTAGATATTGGGTAGCTATAAGCAAATTAATTAGCACATTTATGTAAGAAAAGGAATGAAGGAAGAAAGGAAGGAAGGAAGGAAGGAAGGAAGGAAGGAAGGAAGGAAGGAAGGAAGGAAGGAAGGAAGGAAGGGAGGGAGAGAGGGAAGGAAGGAAGGGTGAGAGGGAGAGAGGAAAGGAAGGAAGGAAGAAAAAGGAGAGAAAGAGAGAGAAAGAAAGAAAGAAAGAAAGAAAGAAAGAAAGAAAGAAAGAAAGAAAGAAAGAAAGAAAGAAAGAAAGAAAGAAAGAAAGAAAGAAAGGGAGAAGGGAGAAAGAGAGAGAGGAAGGAAGAAAAGAAGGAAGGAAGGAAAAAAAGAAGAAAGGAAGGAAGAAAGAAATAAAGGAAGAAAGAAGGAAGGAACGAAGGAAAGGAAGAAAGAAAAAAGAAAGAAAGAAGGAAAGAAAGGAAGGAAGGAAGGAAGGAAGGAAGGAAGAAGGAAGGAAGGAAGGGGGAAAGAAAGAAAGAAAGGTATAAGTGAATTCTGGGAGTTTGTAAACAATTCAGTCAATACAGAAGACAGGAAGTTTATCACTTCTTAATTGTTTTAATTGCTTTTATGGTTTAATACATCCAATACTTTTGTCCATACTTTTGCTTATTTATATTGTCACTCTCTTTACTACCTCTAGTTTTTCCTCCTTGGGCCTAATTATTTGTATTTCATTTTCAAGCCTCTTCTGCCAGTACAAGAATAAACATATATTTTTCTCTGAATTTCTCAAAGATGAATACATAAATGTTCAAACATATAATAGCCCAAGGTATATATTCCCCAAATCAGACATTCATTCAGAAATCTGAATGACCTCAAAATCAAATATCAAATTCAATCATATATATATATATATATATATATATACTTATACACACACACACACACACATATATGAGATGGAGTCTCACTGTGTCACCCATGCTAGAGTACAATGGCACAATCTCAGCACAGTACAACCTCCGCCTCCCAGATTCAAGTGATTCTCCTGCCTCAGCCTCCTGAGTAGCTGGATTACAGTCGCATTCCACTACACCTAGCTAATTTTTTGTATTTTTAGTAGAAATGAGGTTTTACCATATTGGCCAGGCTGGTAACTCCTGACCTCAAGTGATCTGCCCACCTCGGCCTCCCCAAGTGCTAGGATTACAGGCATGAGCCACCGCTCCTGGCCACGGATAATATTTTATTGAGCATTCTAAAGCGCTTACTTAAAATAAATTGGCTATATAATTAAGTATCTCAAGAAACAAATCTGTGTTACTGCTGTCTTCTACCTTGTTTCATCCTATAACTCGGATGGTAATTTATAATTCTATACCTCATCAAATTGACACTCTTAGCACAGCACTTTTTTCCACTAGGGATTACATATATCCTTTTCATGGTTGCCATTGTGTACCTCTCTAATATTTGTGACACAAAATGTGGATTCCTTACAGGTAATGAAATCTCTTCTGTAAGTCGTCTTTTGTTTGTATTATAGTAAAAAATAAGATATGAGTCTACACCCTAGGGAACACCATATGGAAATATTATCCATATTCAAATTATATAATTAAAGAATATAGATTTCTTCACAATTTGTAAGGGCTATTTTCTCAGTTTTGTCATTAGCCAAATGATCAGTTGTGTTGCTTATGCTTAAAGTCATTTTAATAATAAATTATTTTTACACCAATGAGAAAATAACTGGGCTTCCCTTAATTTTCCTGCTGTCACCTCTAAGTTCACAAAGGAATCTGATTACTTTCTTGACAGAGAAGACTTGGACTATAATAACCACTCAAATCATCACCATTTAAGACAGAGTTTATGACTCCTTGTCCAAATTTCCTTTGCAGTGGCAATTTCCCAAAATTATTTTTATTTTTCTCAATTACCCCTACCTGAATGGTATGATACCACCACTGAAAACCACTAGATTGAATGATGGAATGGATAAGTTTCAGCACAATGGTGGAAAGAAAGTCCTAAAAAAGTGACGGACACAATTTACTCATTAAATCATGTACTCTATGAGTTTATCCTATATGCAAGACTCCTACAGGGACTAGTGTTTGATGATAACTAGAAATACAGAAACACACACAAAAACATAGCTAATAAAAGTGTTATGTCAAAAGTATGCATACAGGTTAAAGAAGCACAGAGAATGGAGTGATAAACTGTTGGCACAATGAACGATGAAGGAAAGTTCAGGGAATGAGAACAGCAAGAGCAGGAACAAAAAGACATGTTGGCTTAGAAAAAAAATATTTAAAGTTCAGTGTGCCTGACCAGTGAGTGAGGATTTAAAAAGGAATGAAGAGGAGACTGCAGTACACACTAGGAAAATGAACTCAGTATGAATCAAAAGTGGATGAATCTAGCATGTTATATCTCTGTTTTTAAATCCCAAGTTTTGTTACCACATTAATGACAGATTCAATCAATCCCTCCTTTATATATAAAGCCTCCTTTACTTTTACTTTATACATTTTGGTTGGACTTCTGTGAGCCCCTTTATTTAATCTGTAGACTCAACATTCTTTATTTCTTAAAACTGCCCTCTATTTTATCTTTCAAATTTCATGCCATCATTAGGTTCATTGCAGATGCTGAATATAATCTACATATCTCTCTTAAAGATTTGTTTCACATTTTATATTTGTTTGTTACTGCATTCAGTATCAATCCTTCGCCTAATGTGTACAGATTATTAACTTCATTATTTTAATGTCAAATATATCAAATATGCAATTATCTAAAACATACACAATTAACAAATATGAATGGTAAAATGATTACTTATTCCGGCATATTGACTAATTTTTTTCTCTAATAGTCACTCTCTCATCCTAAAAGAAAACCATATATCTTTTATTCTTTGTGATGTGCGTTGCTGAATCTCTTACTGGAAGAAGATATATTTCCCTGTCCAATCAACACAGTGCTTAGCCATGTGACTTGCTTTGGCAAATGGAGTGACTGGAAGTGATGTGCTTCACATTCAAGCAGAGACTTTGAAAGCCGTTAAATGAGTTGCCAACTCTCTTCCTCTATTTCCTGTACCATGTGAATGACACATCTCAGATGGGAGCTTCTCTTTTTTAGCTGAGACTCATATGAAAAGACATATGGAACAGAAACAGAAGCCACTGATGAGCAGTCACCATGAACATATGTGACAAAACTTTTGTTTCTAAAACCAAAAAGAAAAAGAAGTTATTTATTGTTGTAGCAAACCTAATTTATATACCAATGTACTCAGTATTCAGGTTAAGATACAGCAGATCATCAGACATTTAATGTTTCTAAGGGTAAGATTTTAGTACGAACTGAAGTTGAGGGGTTAGAAACAGGGAATTGTATTTTGAATAGAAATCCAGAAACATACAAGTTATAATGGCAGACTTTGAGAAGGAGAAAATGAGTGGGGAAACCATTGAAAATTCAGTATATGAAATTAAAACCATTGTTATCCATATGGAAAATAAAATAAAATTGGATCTCTGTTTTATAGCACATTGAAAATTTCAAGTGGATTAAAGACTTATATGAGAAAAAATTTTATAAGTATAAAAAAGTAGAGCAGTATCTTTTAACCTCAGATTAGGAATAACTTCTTAAATGAGACAAAAAATGTACACACTGTAAAAGATTAGTAAATTCTTCTGCATTAAAATTTTAATTCTCATATAAAAATAAGGTAAATGCATTTTTAAATAGGACTGCAATCTGGGAAAACCCATTTAACCTACCAAGAATTAATATAGGGAATATATAAATAACTTCTAAAGCTAATATAAAAACAGAAAACAATGCAGCTAGGAAAATAACAATAGATATGAAATTAATTTTCAAAAAGGAAACCAAAATAATCAATGAATACATTATAAGAAGTTCAATTTACTTGAGAAATTAAAATAAAAATTCTGCTGAGAAAAGAAAAGTAAACAATTAGAGATTACAGATTGCAGAGCCCAGCGAGGCAGCTCACGCCTGTAATCCCAGCACTTTGGGAAGCTGAGGTGGGCGGATCACGAGGTCAGGAGATCAAGACCATCCTGGCTAACACAGTGAAACCCCATCTCTACTAAAAATACAAAAAATTAGCTAGGCATGGTGGGGGGCGCCTGTAGTCCCAGCTACTCAGGAGGCTGAGGGAGGAGAGTGGCATGAACCCGGGAGGTGGAGTTTACAGTGAACCGAGATCATGCCACTGCACTCCAGCCTAGGTGACAGAGCGAGACTCCGTCTCACACACACACACACACAAAGAGATTACAGATTGCTAAAAATGTAAATACCCAATAAGACTAAATGTTGACCAGATGTAAAGAAAAAGAAAGTTCATCCACTACTTGTAGGAGCATAACTGGTACAAACATTTTAGGGAGTTACTAGGCAATACTGGATGACATTGACATGGCAGGCAGAACAATGACCTGCTCCACCAAAGATGTCAATGTCCTAACCCTCAGAGCCTCTGATTATGTTGGGTTACATGACAAAAAAAAAAAAAAAGATTAAGGTTGAACATAGAATCAGTGTTCCTAATTAGCTGACCTTAAAATAGGGAGATTTTACTAAATTATCTGGCTGGACCCAATATGACACTGTGAGCTGTTGAAATGGATAACCTTTCCCAGTCATAGATAGATGGAGATATAACAATGATCAGAGAGATATGATGTGAGCAGGACTTGGCCCACCATTGCTGGCATTGAAGATGAAGGAAGGGTTTCATGACCAAGGATTTTGAGCAGCCTCTAGGACCAAGAAAAGGGAAGAAAACAAATTCTCCCCTACAGTTTCCAGAAAGAAATACAGCCCTGCCAACATGCTGGTTTAGCTAAGTGAGACTTGTGTTACAGTTGTGATCTAGTACTTAGATCTATGTATCTATTGTAAGATGATAAGTATTTGTCATTTCAAGCCACTAAATGTATGGTAACTTGTTACAGCCTCAATAGGAAACTAATCATTGGATTGACACATATCCCATCAGCCAGAAATTCTAATTCTAAACAGAGTTCTTGAGGAACTCTTGGACTTTTGCATGATTCGGTATGAATAACATTGCTGTGCTTTTTTGTAATAGAAAAAAAATGGAAACAACCTAAATGTTATCAGTAGGTGAATGGATCTAGTCATATAGGTTATGTTCTAGAACAATTAAAATAAACAGCCTATATCTTCATTAATCATCTTATATAAACCTCAAAAATACAATACTGAACTCAAAAGCAATCTGAAGAATGATACAAATGACCTGCTACCATTTATACAAAGTTTAAAGGCATATAAAACAACATCATTATGTTTTTTTTTTTTTAGTGTATGCATAAACGATGAATTTCAAATCATCAATGAGAAAGATCTATACAAACTTTAGGGTGGTGGTTTATTCCAGAATGCAAAGGAAGGAATGGAGCAGAGTGTAAATGTCTATGTGGAAATAGGGTATAAAAAGACTTCAGCAATTGCATTCAAAGAATTATAAAATGATCATAAAATATTCAAAATGCTACAGGTTAACATTCATCAAATATTGACAGCAGTTGCATCAGATTTTATATTATCTTTTTTATATTTCAATTTGTTTTAAAATATTACATAGTCTAAAATATATAATCAAAAAGAGAAAAAATAGAACCTCTGGACTGAATTCTACTTCTGGTAACTGCTGTAATATTATTTTAGACATGGTATTACAGAAATGATATATTTTTGCACTTCCAAATTAGTAGTTTCTTTTGATAAGAATTTAGGATTTGATGTGCCAGGAAATGTGCTCAGTGCTTTACCTGTATTATCTAATTTAATCCTATCACAATCATCATGCAGAATGAGAAAAGTTCTCTTATTACTCTTTCCAAAACTGAAAAAAATCAAATAACTAAAAAAGTTAAGTATTTTTGCTCAATATCTTATAGATGGTGAAGGACAAAACTGGGATTCAGAAAATTCAGCAGGTATGCCACTAGAGGATGCACACCTAACCACCAGGTGATAACACTAGGCACCATACTAAGAAAAAAAAATAACTTTTCTGTATATCAGAAAAGTCTTCCCTATAACTTAAGATGCACCTCATTATATTATTTACAGATGAAGCAAATAAGACTGACTTTCAACAGCTTGTGTGAACCTTAAATGTGTACAATACATGTGAATATAAAACACCAAGAAAAATGCCTGGCCCATAATAGTCAAGCTGTCTTGCATTCCCTACCTTCCTGCTTTGTTCTTTTAATTGGAATGATTTATTAGTAAGACTTATAAACTTCTACCGAACTGATTTAAAGAGGTTTACTGTTCTAGCCTTTTCTTTAATTTAAAGAACTCCACTTAGTATCATAATTTCTAAGTAAGAAACAAAATGTAGTTAATAGTAAACTTGCTAAGTATACATGAAAATTTCTAAATACAGAGTTTGCTTTTCTGTAATGATAAAGCTTTGTATGTATCTCATAATTGCCAGTAATAGCTCTCCTACCAGGGGAAAAAAAATGGCAAGTTGTTGCTAAGTTGAAAATTTATAATGAAGAAAAATATCGCTATTGATAGTTTCTACATTGATACATTCATATTATATATGCATTAATAGATTCATAATATATTAGTGCAGTTTTTCTTAGTAACTAGAATCTAAGTTTCATAATGAGCTATATAACCAGAAGATAGATTTTACTATAGATTTGATTACTGGAACAGGTTAGAAGATTAAACTTTCAAACAAATTATGTATACAAAATATTCATATAAATAACTGTGCAAATTAAGTATGGGGGTAAATTGATCTCCTCTTATATAGAATGTTGCAACTGAATTTTCTTTGAGAAGTTCAACAATTGAGACAATCTGTGCCATTCTAGCTAAAGTAAAAACATTGAGGATTGTACTGTAAAATATTCAGTTATTACTACCAACACCTAACTTACGGCTTAATGGAAGGAATCTTCATTTTCTGTTAATTTAGTCTCAGCAGTCTTTTACATTATATTCTATGAGCAGAAGTCTTCAAAAATATATAAACAAAAAAAGTTGTCTAATTTCAGTAAGAACTGCTCTTATAAACAAATTTTTTTTAAAAAGTCTTTGATATTTATTCACACCTCTATACTAAATTTATTTTGGCAGAAAATGTTGCTTTTTTCATAGCTGGTTCCTTTAATGAGGACAAAGAAAGATGAGCTTAATCATGACTAAATATATAATATTTTTCCAATGGAAAGAAATAACAGAGATGATATAGGTAGAACTGATTCCAAACTGGAGACATAGTATTCAAATAATACAAACTAACAGTTTCTCATTTGGGCACATCTGTACTGTGTTTTGATTATTCTCATACCATCACCTTCTCTTTCTTACCTTAGTATAAATAAAATCACATGGCAAGGCACATACTAAAACAAATATAAAAATACAGAGATAAAGAGCCACTAGAACAGACCAGGGAAGGCAAGAAGAAAACCACCAAACTTCTTCTTTTGTCTTTGAATAACATTAAATACTCAGATTTTCTTCAGACCTACCTCTCAAAAGAATATCTAATTTAACATTTTTGTATGTTCTGATTGAATTTAATCCTAAAAATGGATGTATTTTACTCTGTGAAGTTCTTGCATAGCTCATTCTTTCATAGCAGCTTAATCTGCTGAGAAGAAATACCATATACATGTTCACTATAATAGACCCACCTAGCCAAGTGCAAATTACTCAACCTTGTCCACTGCATTATTTAATGTCTGAGATGGTGATATGGTGAATATTCAATTCACCACTGTAAACTGTTCAAAGAATCTTTCAATCCTCTCTATGTATTACCACCACCATCCAGAGTGGGGCTGGCACAGTGAAAATGCTGGCATTGTAATAAAAAATATGAGTAAGGATGGGATGAAGCAGAGGATGAAAGAAAAATCTAAGGCTTAGATCCATTTTATATATCAAATGCTTAACCTGCTTAATCTGGTATTTTTATAACACTACTGTATAGTTTAGAAGAATATAATTTATGGCAACTAAAATCTTAGTGAGTCCGTGATCCATCCAACCTCCAAAACACTTAGCCCAGCTTCTGACACTATATCTCAAAGAACATTATTCTTTTAGCATTAGCTTGTGATCATTTAAAATCTAAGCATAATCATTGATAACTTCTATAATTTTTACTAGAAGATTACCTGCAAGTGACATTCTTATTCAGATATAGTATCTAATTTCTTGTTGAATCTTGCTAAGTTATTTGCCTTCATAAAATATTGTGGCAGGGTTCCAAGGGTTAATTATGAGTCCCATAAAAGGCACTTCCTTCCACTCATTTTAATTTATGACTTCTCACTAAGCATTTCCCAGGAACTTGGCTCAGTGAAGTCCCAAGGATGAGTTACTTTCCCCTGTTCCCCTCCCATCCTACTTTCATCTGATATATACAGTCAACAACAACTAATTTCACAGCTCAGTTATTTAATCCTTGAGAAAAAGATATTTCTTCAAAATCAGATAATAAAAAGGCATTGGCGAAGTTGTACTTTAAAAAAATGAATAGCTGTAAAAACAATATTTATGGAAGCTGTATTTATGAATTTCATCAATTTAGTGAGACATATACTAATAAATTTTCTCTAAACTCTCCAAGGGCGGATAACTTATAGATTCATATTTTTAATAATATAACACCAATGTATTATTTCTATTATGCACTCAAAGCCTAGAAATGGACGATTATGATATATAGGATAAAAGATGATCATCAAATGACTGTAATACCATCAATCAGAAGATGGCCACAGCACTTGAGTAGTTTATGACCTGCAGCAGTAGTCCCCAAGTGCATTCATATCTTCAATGGGAAGTCACTACTCTTACAGAAAGAAAAACATTTATTGAAATTTTAAGAAACTTCATGCCATGGCTGAAATCTCAGCGCTACATATTTCAGTCTACTTCATGAGATAAAAAGCTTTTCATTTAAATAATAATTCAGTGTAGGGTGTTTAAAGCGCTAGATTTCAAAACTTGATCGAAGTAAATTTTTAATTAAAATCTATTCAGAATGATTACTGAAGATGGGGATGGGGCACATGACGAGAAGATAAATTACTTTGAATTTTTCATTTAAATGGTGTTAATGGTTGGGCAAACCGACATTTGATTATATTTATTAAAAAACGAAAGAACATAAAGCTTGGTAGTTTCTTTTCTACATGGTATTACAAAAGGAATATTCTCCAAAACACCATAATATGTTCAGTAATGTTTAAGCATGAACACATATGTGGAATCTTTTCTTTTTATTCCGTTTTGATTCCATAATGAACTCCTCTCTGTGAACCTATTCAATCGTGGAGAACTACATTTTAAGCTTATTCCACTTAATATGTGAAATGTCATTTTCTCCCATTTGTTTTTAAACTTGCATATTTCAATCTTTCTAAAGTGTTGTTTAGTTTTTATAAATTGGAAAAATATATTTCTAGGACAAGTTACATGAATGATTTCTACCATTTAGTGAGCATTTGCTAGTCTGTGCATTTGATATACATTATAACATTTACTCATAAAAAGCTCTATGTCAGATATTATACAAGCCTACTTTACAGGTAAGAAAGTTTAGCTATTTAGCTTAAGAAAAGTGAAGCAACTTGTCCATGATAACAAAAGGAAAATAAAACTCAAAGCTGCCCAGTATTAAAGAATATTTTCTCCCTTTATTTTGAGACTCTTTAGGAATCCTGGGATCACATAGAATAATTTCAAGAAGACACAACAAGAGAAAATAAAGAATAATGTAACAGAAAAGATGGTGTCAGCTTTGCCTTGAGACAAATGCACATAAACATATACAATTTATAAATACACACTTCTACTTGAGCTGTCTGTGTCATGCGACCACTCCCACCCACCACTGAGGAGGTCATTTGCTATCATTGAGAATAGAGACAAATCTGGTATAGGATTGCCTGATTAAATACAAATTTAGTTCAATTTGTATTTCAGGTAACTTATTTTCTTTTAGTATGTGTGTCCCAGACATAGCCAGCTATACACAAACAATTGATTATTTTTTGTCTGAAATTCAAGGGTAAATGAAAATCCTTTTTTAAAAATTTGCTAAATCTGGAGGATTATTTCCTTTAGAATTTGAATAGCTTAGGTGAGACCTGGCTGACCAGGTCTGAGTTAGCTCAGTGGGAGACGGAGCTGGTCTATCTGGAGATATTCCTTTCCAAAATGTGACTTTCCAGACCAGATAGAAGCTCTTGTCTTCTGACTCTATAAATGTATAGATCTTTGAGGGCCAGCACCCATCTACTGGGAATGCACCAATGGTGCAAGAGCTCACCTCTGCCCTGCTAAAGATATCCAATAAGGAAAACTCAGGGAATTGGGTGTGTTCTGCTACTTCTTTGCCAGTAAATCGTTTTCCAAGAAACTCAGTTTTATACCTGCACCACATGGTCCTCAAGACATGTGTCTTTAAGCATTTGCATGGCAATATTTTGCATAACTATAATTCTCTTTATCCATTTCAATATTCATGTTAACTAGTGTTTACATGTAAAATGCCACACAGGGGCTTATTCATAATGGGATTTGGTGAAGAAGGCTTCTCTTGTTCTCTTGTTTTTAGCGTGCCCTCATTTCCTCTTTTCATTTCCAGTCTAAAAGTTTCTAAGCTGTTTAATCTCTCTTAATATTGATACACTGCCATCATCTTAAACATTCGATTTTTGCTTCTTTGTATTTCTTCAGTTTTATAGAGTTTTTCTTTTTCTTTCTTTCTTTTTTTTTTTTTATTCTTGTTTTTTGAGACGGTGTCTCGCTCTGTCTGTCGCCCAGGCTGGAGTACAGTGATGCAATCTCGACTCACTGCAACCTCCACCTCCCGGGTTCACAGCATTCTCCTGCCTCAGCCTCCCGAGTAGCTGGGACTACAGGTGCCCACCACCTTGCCCAGCTAAGTTTTTTGTATTTTTAGTAGAGACGGGGTTTCACCGTGTTAGCCAGGATGGTCTCGATCTCCTGACCCCATGATCCGCCCACCTTGGCCTCCCAAAGTGATGGGATTACAGGCTTGGACCACCACACCTGGCTCCAACTTAATTTTTAAGACAACAAACACAAGTTTTTCTTTAAAGACAACTTTAAGATTCACAATTCTATTTATATGGATGACCAATAATTTGGTTCCAAAGACAATTAACATTCTACCTTTCATTTATACTACTCTTTCCAAAAGAAGCCTGCATTTTATTGTCATTTGTTTAGAGTGAACATGGAAACATTTACATTTTATGTTTTTCTCAAATATTATTTATAGTTGAGAATCTACAAATACAGTATAGATTTTAAATAAAATGTATATTCTGCATTTTTGCAAAATAAAAATATCAAAAACCTCATAAAATTATATTTTCTCTAACATTAGTCCCCAAATGACATTTTACTTTTAACAGGTTTAGTACAAACCATTTTTATTCAAAAACTTTTATAGTTTTATTTAAGAATATCTTTTTAAGATACAGCTTTTGTCATTCCTGTATTCACGATACTCTAATTTCATGCTATTCTCTACTCCCTTTCTAAACACCCCATATTTTCACTACTCTGCATTCTCATCAAATTGTTCTTTGTTTCTCTGTTTAAAAAAAAAAAAATCTTCAAGAGACCTTAATAATGCCCTTGCTATGTGAAAACATGCCAGATCTTTCCAGTTAAAATTAATAACTTTGCTTTATATCAATTATATTTGTTTTATTATACATTGAAATCTAATTATTGACATTATCCTGCAGATAAACAGGAAAATCTCACTAAGATTGGGAACAATGTCATGTACATCTTCTCATCACACAAAAGGCCAGGAAGTATTCTTTTCATTTACTAATTTTCAACATATTTTTATAGGTTGATTGTTAGAAAAAATTGCAAGAATTTAGAACTATAAAATAACATATATATATATATATATATATAAATTCGATATTTTTATTTTCCCTTATGATGTATTCAAACCCATTCTGTAAGGTTACATTTTCCCTTTGCAGTAGCTTGAAATCCGTAGTAAATTTAGTCTTGTCAATCTCTGAAACAATCTAACTTCAATAACAGAAAGATCTATTTCCATGTAATCGTCAAAATTTCCAACTTTATTTGGAAGTAAGTCTTCTCCCCTTCTCTGACCAAGGACTAAAGCTTGGGATGAGGGATGTGAGTCTTTCTTCTGTTCTTCCATCATAACCTACCTCAGGTTTCTCCCAAGTTGAAGAGGTAAAAAGAACCACGTAAATATTACTGTATACTATTTCAATGATTTAACTCTGTGACTTTGGCTTGTGAAAGGTTTAAAGCTGATGTGATTTTCCTGTAGTGAATCACTATTCTACCTCTAACTTCTTCCTGCTAAAGATTCTTTAAACCTCTGGGTGATCTACTTAGGCAGAAGCTGAAACAATGCACATGGAAAATCTTGGACATTTTTTCCCTCACTCTGTGTGTGTGTGTGTGTGTGTGTGTGTGTGTGTGTGTGTGTATGCGCGCTCACGTGCATATGCGTGCGTGCACACATGTAAATCTATTTGAAACAAGGTCTTGCTCTGTTGCCCAGGCTGAAGTGTAGTAGCATGATCATGACTCACTGCAGCCTCAACCTCCTTCGCCCAAGAGATCCTTCCACCTCAGCCCCACAAGTATGCTTGGGACCACAGGTGTGTGTGCCACCACACTAGGCTAATTTTGCTTATTTTTTGTAGAGATGAGGTCTCACTCTGTAGCACAGGTCTCAAACTCCCGGCTGAGGCAATCCTCAGTACTCCCAAAGTACTGAGCTTATAGGCATGAGCCACCGTGCCTGATCCTTTACTGTAATTTTGAATGTGCAAGTAAGCTGCAACACAGCAATGTCTGTTTGATGCTTTTTAAACCAGCATCTCTTACTTTTTAGGTACCTTACCTGTGAGTCTAATATAAGTTCCCTGAGTTTTCCTAACTCCAGAGAAAACATATCAGGAGATACATGGTTTTATGAGTCACCATTGGCCTAGGAGTTGTGGCTGCATCAGAACTGAGGTAGCTCTTGCTTTATTTGAAGATGAATCGACCCCTTCTCCCTGGAACCATGGAGTATTAGAACTAGAAGATGCATTAAAATCATATAGTTCAGAATAGCTAGGTTATAGAAAAAATGAGATTTAAACATTAAGTTATTTAACCAATATTTTATTAATTTTAGCCGAACAAACATTACTGAATGTTACTTGCAGGCAATAAATTGGAAGAACAACAACAAACATGTTTAGCTAATGTGTGAATTGATATTATAATCCATATCTCCTAGTTTCTGTTCCAAAGTCATATCTGCCACCCCAAACTAGGAGACTGGTTTTTAAATTTAATATACAGAAGAATCTCCCATGGGAGCTGTTAAAATGCAGATTCCAGAACTCTGCTACTAGAAATTTGAATTCAATGTGTAGGGACCATGAATTTTTATGTTAGCAAGCTCTTAGGTGATTCAAACACAGGTTGTTCTCTTCCAAAATTTAAAAACCTGTTCTTTCTGACTTTAGAGATAGTCCTGCCTACTGACATCAATGTCAAAGAAAAGTGGTGTTTGTGTGTTACTCACCACCTATCTCATCACCCCACAATTTGTAGATCTCAAAAAGTGTGCACCGTTCGATTGAATGTAGTTTTGGGTACATATCAAGTGTCTCTGTTTTTCTGAAATGGATAATTTTCAGGATTATTTTGAAGTTTTCTGCTGAATCCTACAGATCAGCCCCTTGCTCTGAGATTTTCTGAGTTATATTATTGCCTGAGGGCTGTATTTCGTTTTATGTTTTACCTCTCAGTAAATAATAGAGCCTTACACACAATGGACTTATAAGGAATGTATGGTATATTGGATTGATTACATGTTCTTTCTTCCATTTTGCAATATATATTTCTAAAATATGAAATGACAAAATAAATCTTTATAGCAGTATCTATTTCTTTTGATACTTTTTTCTTATAGCATGTTAAAGCAAGCAAGGCCTAATGTTTTGAAACTTTTGAAACTTGAGCAGGTCTGATGGAACCATAAGAAATAGCTTGTTAAAGCAGGTAGCTGAGGCATGGCAAGCCATTTCTCATATGATAAAAAGGTGGTGTTTGATTACTGATGTCAACCCTTCTTCAGGGATTTCCAGGGACCACTCTGATCCTCATTTCCAGTTTGTCTGACCAATGAGAGCCCTCCTCCAGCCAAGTAAGAACACTATGCTTTGGTCATGCTTTCATGAGAGGCTAGGGGGAGCATTATCCATGGAGGATCATGAGTATAAGTACTTTCCAAATTTTCTAAAATATGCACAGCTACTTCCGTATTTGCTGTAGGATGCTATTGATTTGTAATTATATTGCATTTATCTTTAGCATAGATGAGTTTAAAGCTTATCATCTGATTGTTTAATGACATTAACTTTTCGATAATAACAGTTAATTGAGAAGGAAAAGCTAACAGGCAGCTGAATGCACGTTAGTTCTTCCTTAAGTAAGAAAAATATTTGATTTAGTGACATAATGTCTTTATTTCTTCCATAAGACAAATAAACCTGAAGGTCAATGTCTTTATTTCCGTATGACAAATTGGAGAAAGTTAAAAAGCAAGAGCATCGAAGGATATATAATCAAGTTGACCTAAAACTATCTCCTCTTAATGCATTGTCTATAATAATATTGCCTTAATATTTGCACCAATCTTTATAAATTATCTCTCATGCACATCTACACATCACATTCCTGGATCCTCGTTTAATGAGGTCCCATAATATTTCAGACACACTCTGGTAGATGCTGGATACCCAATAAAGAGTTAATTTGGTTTCCACTTTGAGACATTCCCAGATTCAGATTGAGGACATTGATTCATAAATAGACACATTACAATATTGCATGGAAATGCTATTGAAATTATGAATAGATCTGTAATATACCCAAAGGATAAAGCAACTCACCAATTCTGAAAAAGCTAAAGGAAGCTTTGGAAAACTGGGTCTCAATTCTCATTCTACATCAACACCATGTGGAGAGCTCTTGAAACAGACAATGTTCAAACTCTAGCCTAGGCCAGTTAAAGCAGAAATCTCTGCATGTGGGTCCACGGTATTAGTACATTTAAAAATCATGAAAATAGTACATTTTTAAAAGTACATTTAAAGTCAAGTTATTATAATATGTATATAGTGTTAAGAATCATGGTTTTAAAGAAAAGGACAAATAAACCTCTTAAAATGAAGGATGAGTAACAAATCTATGTATTCAGACAGAGCCCGAGCTAAATGACCTGTTGGTAAATCAGAATGTGAGTTTTCCTCTTCCAAGTTCTTTTCACTCTTTAAATAACACTTGATTAGCTCATTTTAAATAATGCAGAATTTTAATACTTCTTGAACTTAAAAAATTAGGTAGTAGGTGATCAAGTTTAGCTAAGCATATTTTCTACAAACAAAGTTATCGGGCATCATTTTATTATACTATTTAGTATAATGAATTACAGAGATTTTACTCATCATTTTGAATGCAAAAAATATATATACCTGAAACTGAGGTGATTGGCTTAGTTAAATGAAATAAAAGATGGAGAAGACTAATTTTTCAAATGCCACAGCAGATGGCAGATGGTTTATACAGGGGCATACATTGTTAGTCAAAAACTTCTGAAACAAACTACCAACATCCCTAAATTTCAGTAGATATAATTAACTAAAAAGACATAACATAGATTATGTAATTATTATTTGTTATAAGTTAGAGGCTAATGATGAGTAATCATTGACATCTGCCATAGTGAAACAAATTTGTGCCAACATTTTCTCACTCTGAGAATTCCATGACCTCCCCACCATCTCACATCTAACCTACTTATCCTCCACTGCTAGCTACATGACTAATTTGCTTAAATGAAAGTTATCGTCCTCTCAAATCAGACCATTGTCTAGATTTCTTCCCTTCCAAAATCTGAACCTAAGACAATGCTGTCTGTTCTGCAGATTCCACATGAACGTCAATGGTCCTCATGAGAAGTTACATACTATATTCTTATGGTGCTTATTTTTGAAATCAAATGCTCTTATATGACTTACTTTCCTGTGTTATAGAAATAATCTATTTCAGATGCCAATTCTTGGGGGAAGGGGAAAAAGAGAAGGAAAGAAACTACAAAACTTTGAGAGGCATCTATGTATGGGCATTTGAAATGCCTGTTCTTCATCTAATCTTAATCTGAAGTAGATTTTAGTATACCATTTCAGATTAAAAGCAACTGAACTGATGAGTGACTTGCCCAAGGACCATAGCTAATGATGGGAGGAGTTATGATTCAAATTGTCAAAGTCTGATGTCCTTGAGTATGAAGTCCCTGAACTTTCTACTACTTCATATTGACAGAAGTGTATTTTATATTGAATTTTATTTTCCACACCTCATTTATTCAGATGAGCTAATTTATTGAAAACTTCCAACTGGGTGGTATGCAAAAAATAAAATGTAGTTTTATTTCCTTCCAATCACTGTCTTCAATATGTTATTCCCAATCTAGCCCCCACCTCGCCCTGCTCCATAATACCATCATGAGAAAAATCTCATAGGTTTCAGGCACTTTAAGGTATATAAAAGTCCAAATCAGTGTAGCCTAGTTAAAAACTTCAATTACCTGTAGTTGCTGACTCTTTCCTTCTCCTGCCTCAGCCTCTGGAGTAGCTGGGACTACAGGTGCCCACCACCACGCCCAGCTAATTTTTTGTAGTTTTAGTAGAGATGGGGTTTCACGATGTTAGCCAGGATGGTCTCAGTCTTCTGACCTCATGATCCGCCCACCTCGGCCTCCCAAAGTGTTGGGATTACAGGCGTGAGCCAGGGCGCCAAGCCGACTCTTTCCTTTTGCTTCGCCTACTCAACTACTCAAGGAAAAACAAAGTAAGAGCAGTTGACCTTTTCCATAAGAGAGGAAAAGATGAAAAGACACCCAACTGAAGAGTATGTCAATGTGTTTTTATTGTCTACACCCTATGCAATATTTCTGCCAAATTCCACAGAAGTGGAGTAAGGGATTAGCTTGTTATCATGATCTCTGCACTCCCTATCACTCCTGCCCTCAACAATTTCTTTGGTTTTATGAACTTGAAGAGAAGAAGGCTTATATACACTTGAAGAAAAGAAGGACCAAGACCAAGTTAGGAAACAGCAGGACTTAGAGTCACTTTAGAGTCTGGGAGAAGGTGCCCCTTCATGTCAAAAAGGTTTTTGCCTCCCTCTTTCATATTAGTATCCAGTTATCAGCCTCCCTCTTTCATGTTAGTAGCCAGCTCCAAAGTCTCTCAAGTTCTGTACAAAGATGTTTGTTGAGGAACTATGATACTGTTTTTTTTTTTTTATTAATGTTTAATTACTTAAGATAATTTATACTGCAAATACACAAAAGAAAAAAAAAATCAGTCTTGTTTCCTAGCCTGACAAAATCAAAGTAAAATGGGTTAAACTGGTGATTTTCCAACTTTTTGGGACACAGCTCACCGCAAGAAATACAATTGGCATCACAAAGTTTCACAAGACAATATTTACCCTTATTGTTTTGGAAGCACACTAATTTGTGTGTGTGTGTGTGTTTTTTTATCCTACTCTATTCTGTTCTGTTGTTTCTATTTCTTTTACATTATTTTATTATTATTTAGTTGACAAAAATAGTATATATTTAACTTGTAGCATATAATGCTTTGAAATGTGTATACATTGTGGAAGGTGATATTGAGCTAATTAACATATGGATAATCATACAGCCTTCTTTTTTTGTGTGAGAACACCTAAAATCTACTCTTAACAATTTTTTTTTTTTTTTTTTTTTTTGAGACGGAATCTCATTCTGTGGCCCAGGCTGGAGTGCAGTGGCTGGATCTCAGCTCAAAGCAAGGTCCGCCTCCCAGGTTTACGCCATTCTCCTGCCTCAGCCTCCCGAGTAGCTGGGACTACAGGTGCCCGCCACCTTGCCCGGCTAGTTTTTTGTATTTTTTAGTAGAGATGGGGTTTCACCGTGTTAGTCAGGATGGTCTCGATCTCCTGACCTCGTGATCCACCCGTCTCAGCCTCCCAAAGTGCTGGGATTGCAGGCTTGAGCCACCGTTAACAATTTTTAAGAATGCAATACATTGTTCTAAACTATATTCATCATGTTGTATAAAAGATAGCCTGAACTTACTCTTCCTAATTGGAACTTGGAAATTTTTGAGCAACATATTGCAATCTCCCTCCTTGAGCCCCTGGTAACCACCATTCTACTCTTTACTTCTATAAGTTCAATGTTTAAATTTCACATGTAAATGAGTTCATGTGGCATTTGTCTTTCTGTGCCTAGCTTATTTCACTTAATGTAATGTGATTTCCTCCATGTTCATCCATGCTGTCACAAATAACAGAATTCTCTTATTACCCTGGAATAATATCCCATTGTTTAAATATGGCACATTTTCTGTATTCATTTATTGATGGAGGATATTTAGCTTATTTACATTACTTGCCTATTGTGAATAATGCGTCAACGAATATGGGAACGCAGATATTTCCTCAAGATACTGATCTTATTTCCTTTGAATATGTAACCAGTAATGGGATTGGTAGATCATACAGTAGTTCCATCTTAAATTTTTGAGGAATCTTTACACTGTTTTCCATAGTGATAGTACTAATTTACATTCCTACTAGCACTGTATAAAAAATCATTTTTCTCCACATTTTTGCCAGCACTTGTTTTCTTTTATTTCTATTCAATATTATAATTTCATTGTCCTCACTCCGAGGGTACACTAGTGAAAAGAATACTGAGTAGGGAGTCTTGCACATAGTAGTTAGTTAATAAATATATATTAAAAACAAGAAGAGTACATATAAGAAAGAGAGATGTAAATAAAATAATCATAAATAAATTTGTTGAACTGAAGGATTCATTGTTTCACCATATACCTAAGGTATTATAGGCAATAACAGAAAGTGAAACTTCTATCTTCAGTTAGAGAGTAGAAGTATAAAGAAGAAATAGTATAGGCACTGGATACAGCATTTGGATAAATCAAATAAAAATCAGACCAATGCACCATAAGAAAACCAATGGAGAGAGATAAAGAAAGAGTTTGATGGACTTTGATGAGCGATACTGAGAGATTGGGGATAAAAGATATCATTCAGTGAAGGCAGTGAAACTGAAAATGTTGGGCATTGAGGAGAGGTGTGTTAGACAAAGTTCACTTTGAATGCAATAAAACATGTGATATCTTCAGGGTTTTTTTTTAGGTGTCCCATGTAAGAGGAATGGAAGGCTAGGTCTCTGAGCAGCTCTCACTTTCAAAACAGATGGGGAATTAAAAATAACTTACATGAAACAGTTGGCAAACAAACTATTAAGAACAGCATGTCATGCAGGAATAGTTAAAAAGTTATAGACTTTATGTGCTTCGAGGGAGAGAGAGAGTGATCACTGAGGGCAGCATAATCAATAGGATTCTTGGAGACCTTAAATAGTTCAAGGAGGAGTAATGAATACAGAAGTTCAGGATTTATTATTTCAGTGGTGGCAGAGAGCAGACTTTCTAGTGAAAAAGAAAAAGAATGAGCTAGGAAAAGTGAGTTGGAGATCTCAGATATGAAACTGTGCGATATAATATGAATTATACAACATGATCATACCTTTGTGTAGCTGAATAAAAAAATAAGGGAAGCTTAGAACTTCTAGAAAATGTGGAACATAAATCAAAGGCATAAGATATGTTTTCAGTATGCAATTTATAGCTAAAAATATTTTTTTCTCTTTCTTTCTTTCTTTCTTTCTTTCTTCTTTCTTTCTTTCTTTTCTTTCTTTCTTGTCTCTTTCTGTTTCTTTATTTCTTTCATCTTATTCATGCATTAAACATATATGTTTTGCACAGCCACTAAATAAAATACCAGATGACGGACATGAAGCAATAAAGAAACAGCTTGTATTCTACTAGAATACAAGTGTGTGTATGAAATTATTTTTTTGTCAGTAATAAGTGATGTACAGATAAAGCAGGATAGCTGGATAGAATACAGTGAGAGGTGGAGGTGATAGAGAGCTACTTTTGATAAGATAGTCAGAGAAGAAATCCCTGTGCACCAGAGTTCTTAAGAACAGAGAAATAAGGGGAAAATGTGTGTCAATATTCATGATAGAGCATCCCACGCAGTGAAACAAGTGGAAATGCCCTAAAGTTCATGCTGTGTTCTAAGTACACTAAGAAAGCCAGGGGAGTGGCACAAGTGAACAGGCAGGCAGGAGAGTAATGGAAAATGGGGTTTGGCAGATGGCAGGAGGTGGGGGAAAATTGTTTTGGTGATTGTTGGGCAAGAGCTTTCCATATTTTCTCCTAGTATATTTCTCCAAATTTTTGACATACAACTACCAACTGTCATAAAAATATGGGCCATTTGTCAATGTGAGGCTTTCCAAAACTATTTAAATAATTATTCTTAAATGTACTATTCACACTGGAATCTTTTAACATATTCCTGCTGTTAGTTTAAATCTAATATGTATTTGGTCAGAATGAATAAAGAGGCAGGAAATTGTTTGCAAGCAATTGTCAGAAAGCAACAGATTTGAATCCATGCAAAAATGAAACAGTGTTAGCGTACACAAAAATCATTTGTTCACTTCTGATTTTTTATAGAGATGGGGGTCTTACTATGTTACCCAGGCTAGTCTTGAACTCCTGGGCTCAAGAGAGTCTCCCGCCTCAGCCTCCCAAAGTGCTGGAATTACAAGCCACCACACCCAGCTACCTTTTGTTAAATGTTGATGAAAAAGCTTCTCATATTAATCAGGATGAATGTTGAAGAAAATCTGAAATGCTGATTTATGTCTGATATATACTCTTTTCCCACAGATATATAGTGCTTATTTGCTGGAAGAAAGTGGAGAACTTCTCACTCCCATTTTGTTGAAATCCATGACAGAATCATAGGTAAATAAATATATTTATTTTATTGTTATTCTTAAGAAGAATGATGAAAATATGCAGATGCACCACTTAGTACATTAGTACTTCCCAACATGTTCTTTAAAATCTTGAGCATTCTAAGGTTAATGGATAAACAGTGCACTAACTCTTGGTGTAGGAGTATTTGCTCGAAGAAATGATGCGACCAGTTTCTTTTTTTTTTTTTTCCATACTTTAAGTTCTAGGGTACATGTGCACAACGTGCAAGTTTTTTTTCATACTTTAAGTTCTAGGGTACATGTGTACAACGTGCAAGTTTGTTACATATGTATACTTGTGCCATGTTGGTGTGCTGCACCCATCAACTCGTCAGCACCCATCAACTCATCATTTATATCAGGTATAACTCCCAATACCATCCTTGCCCCCTCCCCCTTCCCCACAGTATGCCCCAGAGTGTGATGTTCCCCTTCCAGAGTCCAAGTGATCTCATTCTTCAATTCCCACCTATGAGTGAGAACATACAGTGTTTGGTTTGCTGTTCTTGTGATAGTTTGCTAAAAATGATAGTTTCCAGCTGCATCCATGTCCCTACAAAGGACACAAACTCATCCTTTTTTATGGTTGCATAGCATTCCATGGTGGATATGTGCCACATTTTCCTAATCCAGTCTGTCACTGATGGACATTTGGGTTGATTCCAAGTCTGCTATTGTGAATAGTGCTGCAATAAACATATGTGTGCATGTGTCTTTATAGTAGCATGATTTATAATCCTTTGGGTATACACCCAGTAATGGGATGACTAGGTCATATGGTATTTCTAGTTCTAGATCCTTGAGGAATCGCCATACTGTTTTCCACAATGGTTGAACCAGTTTACAATCCCACCAATAGTGTGAAAGTGTTCCTATTTCTCCACATCCTCTCCAGCACCTGTTGTTTCCTGACTTTTTAATGATTGCCATTCTAACTGGTGTGAGATGGTATCTCATTGTGGTTTTGATTTGCATTTCTCTGATGGCCAGTGATGATGAGCATTTTTTCATGTGTCTGTTGGCTGTATGCATGTGTTCTTTTGAGAAGTGTCTGTTCATATACTTTGCCCACTTTTTGATGGGGTTGTTTGTTTTTTTCTCATAAATTTGTCTGTGTTCTTTGTAGGTTCTGGATGTTAGCCCTTTGTCAGATGAGTAGATTGCAAAAATTTGTTCCCATTCTGTAGGTTGCCTGTTCACTCTGATGTTAGTTTCTTTTGCTGTGCAGAAGCTCTTTAGTTTAATTAGATCCCATTTGTCAATTTTGGCTTTTGTTGCCGTTGCTTTTGGTGTTTTAGACATGAAGTCCTTGCCCATGCCTATGTCCTGAATGGTATTACCTAGGTTTTCTTCTAGGGTTTTTATGGTTTTAGGTCTAACATTTAAGTCTCTAATCCATCTTGAATTAATTTTCATATAAGGAGTAAGGAAAGGATCCAGTTTCAGCTTTCCACTTATGGCTAGCCAATTTTCCCAGCACCATTTATTAAATAGGGAATCCTTTCCCCATTTCTTGTTTTTCTTAGGTTTGTCAAAGATCAGATGGCTGTAGATGTGTGGTATTATTTCTGAGGGCTCTGTTCTGTTGCATTGGTCTATATCTCTGTTTTGGTACCAGTACCACGCTGTTTTGGTTACTGTAGCCTTGTAGTATAGTTTGCAGTCAGGTATCATGATGCCTCCAGCTTTGTTCTTTTGGCTTAGGGTTGTCTTGGCAATGTGGGGTCTTTTTGGGTTCCATATGAACTTTAAAGCAGTTTTTTCCAATTCTGTGAAGAAACTCATTGGTAGCTTAATGGGAATGGCATTGAATCTGTAAATTACCTTGGGCAGTATGGTCATTTTCACGATATTGATTCTTCCTATCCGTGAGCATGATATGTTCTTCCATTTTTTTGTGTCCTCTTTTATTTCACTGTGCAGTGGTTTGTAGTTCTCCTTGAAGTCCTTTACATCCCTTGTAAGTTGGATTTCTAGGTATTTTATTCTCTTTGAAGCAATTGTGAATTGAAGTTCATTCATGATTTGGCTCTCTGTCTGTTACTGGTGTATAAGAATGCTTGTGATTTTTGCACATTAATTTTGTATCCTGAGACTTTGCTGAAGTTGCTTATCAGCTTAAGGAGGTTTTGGGCTGAGATGATGGGATTTCCTAAATATACAGTCATGTCATCTGCAAACAGGGACAATTTGACTTCTTCTTTTCCTAGCTGAATACCCTTTATTTCTTTCTCTTGCCTGATTGCCCTAGCCAGAACTTACAACACTACATTAAAGAGGAGTGGTGAGAGAGGGCATCCCTGTCTTGTGCCGGTTTTCAAAGGGAATGCTTCCAGCTTTTGTCCATTCAGTATGATATTGGCTGTGTGTTTGTCATAAATAGCTCTTATTATTTTGAGATATATTCCATCAATACCGAATTTATTGAGAGTTTTTAGCATGAAGGGCTGTTGAATTTTGTCAAAGGCTTTTTCTGTATCTATGAGATAATCATGTGGTTTTTGCCTTTGGTTCTGTTTATATGCTGGCTTACATTTATTGATTTGTGAATGTTGAACCAGCCTTGCATCCCAGGGATGAAGCCCACTTGATCATTGTGGATAATCTTTTTGATGTGCTACTAGATTCAGTTTACCAGTATTTTATTGAGGATTTTTGCATTGATCTTCATCAGGGATACTGGTCTAAAATTCTCTTTTTTTGTTTTGTCTCTGCCAGGCTTTGTTATCAGGATGATGTTGGCCTCATAAAATGAGTTAGGGAGGATTCCCTCTTTTTCTATTGATTGGAATAGTTTCAGAAGGAATGATACCAGCTCCTCTTTGTACCTCTGGTAGAATTCGGCTGTGAATCCATTTGGTCCTGGAATTTTTTTGGTTGGTAGGATGTTAATTATTGCCTCAATTTCAGAGCTTGTTATTGGGCTATTCAGGGATTCAACTTCTTCCTGGTTTAGTCTTGGGAGAGTGTAAGTGTCCAGGAAATTATCCATTTCTTCTAGGTTTTCTAGTTTATTTGCATAGAGGTGTTTATAGTATTCTCTGATGGTTGTTTGTATTTCTGTGGGGTCGGTGGTGATATCCCCTTTATCATTTTTTATTGCGTCTATTTGATTCTTCTCTCTTTTCTTCTTTATTAGTCTTCCTAGCAGTCTATCAATTTTGCTGATCTTTTTAAAAAACCATCTCCTGGATTCATTGATTTTTTGGAGAGTTTTTTGTGTCTCTATCTCCTTCAGTTCTGCTCTGATCTTAGTTATTTCTTGCCTTCTGCTAGCTTTTGAATGTGTTTGCTCTTGCTTCTCTAGTTCTTTTAATTGTGGTGTTAGAATGTCAATTTTAGATCTTTCCAGGTTTCTCTTGTGGGCATTTAGTGCTATAAATTTCCCTCTACACACTGCTTTAAGTATGTCCCAGAGTTTCTGGTATGTTGTATCTTTGTTCTCATTGGTTTCAAAGAACATCTTTATTTCTGCCTTCATTTCATTATGTACCCAGTAGTCATTCAGGAGCAGTTTGTTCAGTTTCCATGTAATTGAGTGGTTTTGATTGATTTTCTTAGTCCTAAGTTCTAGTTTGATTGCACTGTGGTCTGAGAGACAGTTTGTTATAATTTCTGTTCTTTGATATTTGCTGAGGAGTGCTTTACTTCCAACTATGTGGTCAATTTTGGAATAAGTGTGATGTGGTGCTGAGAAGAATGTGTATTCTGTTGATTTGGGGTGGAGAGTTCTATAGATGTCTATTAGGTCTGCTTGTTGCAGAGTTGCATTCAATTCCTGGATATCCTTGTTAACTTTCTGTCTTGTTGATCTGTCTAATGTTGACAGTGTGGTGTTGAAGTCTCCCATTATTATTGTATGGGAGTCTATGTCTCTTTGTAAGTCTCTAAGGACTTGCTTTATGAATCTGTGTGCTCCTGTATTGGGCACATATATATTTAGGATAGTTAGCTCTTCTTGTTGAATTGATTCCTTTACCATTATGTAATGGCCTTCTTTGTCTCTTTTGATCTTTGATGGCTTAAAGTCTGTTTTATCAGAGACTAGGATTGTAACCCCTGCTTTTTTTTTTTGTTCTCCATTTCCTTGGTAGATCTTTGCCCATCCCTTTATTTTGAGCCTGTGTATGTCTCTGCATGTGAGATGGTTCTCCTGAATACAGCAAGAGGGTCTTGACAATTTATCCAATTTGCCAGCCTGTGTCTTTTAACTGGGGCATTTCGCCCATTTACATTTAAGATTAATATTGTTATGTGTGAATTTGATCCTTTCGTTATGATGTTAGCTGGTTATTTTGCTCATTAGTTGATGCGGTTTCTTCCTAGCACTGACGGTCTTTGCAATTTGGTTTGTTTTTGCAGTGGCTGATACTGGTCATTCTTTTACATGTTTAGTGCTTCCTTCAGGAGCTCTTGTAAGGCAGGCATGGTGGTGACAAAATCTCTAAGCATTTGCTTATCTGTAAAGGATTTTATTTCTCTTTCATTTTTGAAGCTTAGTTTGGCTGGATATGAAATTCTGGGTTGAAAATTCTTTTCTTTAAGGATGTTGAATATTGGCTCCCACTCTCTTCTGGCTTGTAGAGGTTCTATTGAGATATCTGCTGTTATTCTAATGGACTTCCCTTTGTGTGTAACCCAGCCCTTCTCTCTGGCTGCCCTTAACATTTCTTCCTTCATTTCAACCTTGGTGAGTCTGACAATTATGTGTCTTGCGGTAGTCTTTCTTGAGGAGTATCTTTGTGGTGTTCTCTGTATTTCCTGAATTTGAATGTTGGACTTCCTTGCTAGTTTTGAGAAGATGTCTTGGATAATATCCTGAAGAGTGTTTTCCAACTTGATTCCTTTCTCCCCGTCACTTTCAGGTACACCAATCAAACATACATTTTGTCTTTTCACAAAGTCCCAGATTTCTTGGAAGCTTCGTTTGTTTCCTTTTACTCTTTTTTCTCTAAACTTCTCTTCTCATTTCATTTCATTCATTTGATCTTCAATCACTGATACCCTTTCTTCCACTTGATCAAATAGGCTACTGAAGCTTGTGCATGTGTCACGTAGTTCTCATGCGATGGTTTTCAGCTCCATCAGGTCATTTAAAGTTTCTATGCTGTTTATTCTAGTTAGCCATTCTTCTAATCATTTTTCAAGGTTTTTAGCTTCCTTGTGATGGGTTCGCACATCCTCCTTTAGCTTGGAGAAGTTTGTTATTAACGACCTTCTGAAGCCTACTTCTGTCAACTTGTCAAAGTCATTCTCTGTCCAGCTTTGTTCCATTGCTGGTGAGCAGCTGTGATCCTTTGGAGGAGAAGAGGCACTTTGGTTTTTAGAATTTTCAGCTTTTGTGCTCCGGTTTCTCCCCATCTTTCTGGTTTTATCTACCTTTGGTCTTTGATGATTGTGACCTACAGATGGGGTTTTGGTGTGGATGTCTTTTTGTTCACATTGATGCTATTCCTTTCTGTTTCTTAGTTTTCCTTCTAACAGTCAGGACCCTCAGTTGCAGGTCTGTTTGCGTTTGCTGGAGGTCCACTCCAGACCCTGTTTGCCTGAGTACCAGCAGTGGAGACTGCAGAACAGCAAATATTGCAGAACAGCAAATGTTGCTGCCTGATACTTCCTCTGGAAGCTTCATCTCAGAGGGTCACCCAGCTTTATGAGGTGTCAGTCGGCTCCCACTGGGAGGTGTTTCCCAGTTAGGCTACTCAGGGGTCAGGGACCCACTTGAGGAGGCAGTTTGTCCCTTCTCAGATCTCAAACTCCATGCTGGGAGAAACACTGCTCTCTTCAAAGCTGTCAGACAGGGACGTTTAAGTCTGCAGAAGTTTCTGCTGCCTTTTGTTCAGCTATGCCCTGCCCCCAGATGTGGAGTCTACAGAGGCAGGCAGGCCTCCTTGCTCTGTAGTGGGCTCCACCCAGTTCAAGTTTCCTGGCCACTTTGTTTACCTAGTCAAGCCTCAGCAATGGCAGATGCCCCTCCCCCAGCCTTACTGCCACCTCACAGTTCGATCTCAGACTGCTGTGCTAGCAGTGAGCAAGGCTCTATGGGCATGAGACCCACAAAGCCAGGTGCGGGATGTAATCTCCTGGTGTACTGTTTGCTAAGACCATTGGAAAATGGTCAGTATTAGGGCAGTAGTGTCCCAATTTTCCAGGTACAGTCTGTCATGGCTTCCCTTTGCTAGGAAAGGGAATTCCTTGACCCCTTGCACTTTCAGGGTGAGGCAATGCCCTGCCCTGCTTTGGCTCACATTCCTTGGGCTGCACCCACTGTCCAACCAGTCCCAGTGAGATAAACCTGGTACCTCAGTTGGAGATGCAGAAATCAGCAATATTCTGTGTTGCTCGCGCTGGGAGCTGTAGACTGGAGCTGTTCCTATTCGGCCATCTTGGAACCACCCCTTCTACACATACATCATTTTAAAAACATTTTTTATTGCGGTGAAATAAACATAACATAATTTATCATATTAACCATTTTAAGTGTCTAGTCAGTGGTATTAAAAACATTCATATTGGTGTGCAGCCATTGTCACCACTCATCTCTGGAAGCTTTTCATCAAAACTAAAATTTCATCCCCATTAAAAAATAACTCCCCTTTTTCTCCACCACACAGCCCCTTCTGCTTCCTTTCTCTATAAATTTTACTACTCTAGGTATCTCACATAATTGAAATCATAAAATATTTGTGTTCTAGTGACTACCTTATTTCATTTAGCATAATGTTTTCAAGGTTCATCCATATTGTAGCATGTGTCAGAAATTCTTCCTTTTTAAGGCTGAATCAAATTCCATGGTGTGTATATTTCACATCTTGCTTACCCATTTGTTTGTGGAGGGACACTTGGATTTTTTGCACATCCTGGCAAATTGAGAATAATGCTGTTGCAAATATGGGTGCACAAATATTTATTTGAATTCCTGCTCTCAATTATTTTAGGTATACCAGAAGTGAAATTGCCGGATCACATGATGATCTATTTATAATGTTTTGAGGAAACTCCACAGTGTTTTTTGTAGCAGCTGCAACATATTACATTTCCACCAGCAGTGGAATAGTATTCCAATTTCTCCACAACCTAGTCAATCCTTATTGCGTGGGTTGTTTGTTTGAAAATAGCCATTCTTATGGGCATGAAGTGCCTATCTCATTTTGGCTTTATTTTGCATTTCCTTAATATTTAGTGATTTTGAACATCTTTTCTTGTAGTTATTGGCCATTTGTACATCCTCTTTGGAGAAATATCTATTCAAACATTTTGCCTATTGTTTAATTAATTATTTCTTTATTGTTATTGTTGAATTGTAAGGGTTTTTTAATTTAGTCTGGTTATTAATCCCATACCAAATATATGACTACCAAATGTATTCCCCTATTCTGTATATCCCCTTTTTACTCTGTTTATAATGTCTTTTGATTCACAAAATTTTTAATTATGATGCAGCCCAATTTGTCTATATTTTCTTTTGTAACTTGAGCTGTTGGTGTTATACCCAGGAGATCTTTGTGAAATCCAAAGTCATGAAAGTTTTCTACTGTTTCCGTCTAACAGTTTTATAGTTTTAGCTCTTATGGTTAGGTACTCGATCCAGTTTGAGTTACTTTTTGCATTAGGTGTAAGGTAAGTATCCAACAGCATTCTCATGCATGTGAATATCCAGTTTTCCAATACTGTTTGTTGAAAAAAATGTCTTTCCTTCTTGAATGATCTGGGCACTCTTGTCAAAAATTACTTGACTATATGTGTGAGGATTTATTTTTGTGTTCTCTATTCTATTTCATTGGCCTATATGTCTGTCTTAATGCCAGTACTACATTGTTTTTTTGAATGTCAGTACCATATTATGTAGTAAGTTTTGAAGGCAGGAAGTGTGAGACCTCCAACTTTGTTCTTTTCTCTCAAAATTGTTTTCACTATGTGGTGTTCTTTGAGATTCCACATAAATCCCAGAATAGATTTTCCTATATGTTCAAAACACATTAGGATTTTAATAGAAATTGAATTGTATCTTTAGATTTGCTCTGGGTAATATTGATAACAATATTAAATCTTTCAATTTATGAACACAATCTTTTCCATTTATTTGTGTCTTTGAATTCTTTCAGCAACGTTTTGCAGTTTTTAGTATACAAGTCTTTCACCTCATTGGTTCACATAACCATTTTATTTTTACTTAATTAATTAATTTTAAATTTCAACTTTCATTTTAGATAGAGGGGTACACTAGAGGTTGGTTACATGGGAATATTGTGTGATGTTGAGGTTTGGAGTATGGAATCCATCACCCAGGAAGTGAACACTGTGCTTAATAGGTAGTTTTTTTCCCTTCTAGTAGTCCACAGTGTCTGCTGTTCCCATGTTTATGTCCATGTGTGCTCACTGTTTGGCTCCCACTTATAAGTGAGAACATGTGCATACCCCATTAAAAATACTTCTGCCAGGCGTGGTGGGTCATGCCTGTACTCCCAGCACTTTGAGATACCAAAGTGGTTGGATCACAAGGTCAGGAGTTTGAGACAAGCCTGACCAACATGGTAAAATCCTGTCTCTACTAAAAATACAAAAATTAGCTGGGTGTGGTGGTGCACACCTGTAATTCCAGTTACTCAGGAGGCTGAGGCAGGAGAATGCTTGAACTGGGGAGGTGGAGCTTTCAGTGAGCTGAGATCACACCACTGCACTCCAGCTTGAGCAACAGAGTGAGACTCCATCCCACACACACAAAAAAAACAAAAAACAAAAAACAACCAAACAAAAAACCCTTAATTGTATCCTTTAGAAGGAACATCAGCTTTTACTTGGACTGCTTTGAGAAACTGAGAAACTTCAGTATCATTAAAGGCAAAATGTGTGTTACAAAAGACATACCAAATGCTATGATCTCACATATGCAATGTAAGGTCTGGTTCCTTTACTGAGTTAAAGCCTGGTGCACACTTCAATAACAGTTATGAAAAATATAGATTGTTCTTTCATGTCATGGTTCTTTTTATGTGCTCCTAAACACCAATTTACATTATCAAAACATAAGAAACATGTGAATAATTATTCCCCCTTTTATGCTAGCAAGTGATTTTATAAATAATTACATGAAAGGTACCTGTAATTCCCATCTCTGATCCAAATTCTTACCTAGTGACTTCCCTAGTTTTTAACTTATTTTTAATGTTTTATGTTTCTCTTTCTCTACATGCACATATCCTCATTGTAGTGTGACAGGTTTCCCACCAGAATACTTTAAGGGTATATATCCACTTCTGGAACCTTGAAGGCTGGGCAGTGAACCAAGGCCATGGTGCTCAGCCAAAAAGCAGGTGTCCCTAAAAACCCAAACATGTCAGAGAGTATCTGAGAACCTACCAAAGTAAACAAACTCATCACTCAAACACAGTAGACAAAGAACAGAAAATTAGCTTAAAAACTTCAAGATGAGAATTGATATAACTTTCTAGAACTGACCTGCTGCCATCCAGGAGTGCCCTGTATATAAATCCTAATAAATTCATCTACTCATCAAGCCAGACTCATTCGAGTCATTATTTGGTCTCTCATCTCCTTTCTAGTTTGGGATAGAGATGATATTACAGTCCCAAGTTTTTCTCATAACAATTGTCATCATGAACAGAATTCAGGAGACTAAATGATGAGTCAGAAAGGGATATCTGTGGGAGGAATCTAGAGATGATTGGCAACATACATGTGCGGTGGAGTTGCCTAACTACTCAACTTGTGTGGGCCACTGCATGAGTACAGGGACTGAGCACATGTTACAAGAAGGTAAGATATTCAAGTACTATAAAGATACCAAATACACTGCTGTTGCAATAAGGCTGGCTACTGAGAAATCATTAGAACAGGAAGGGAGAAAGAATAGAAACTCCTAAAGAAATTCAAAAGCATGCCAGGTTTTTTAGGACTCTTACATATTATAGTCCTTTCTTGTGCATATTTTAAAACTGACGGGCAAATTACAAGAAAAATTCAGAGCTCAAATGGTTAAACTGCAAATATAGAGTTAAACTGAGTCTTATAAAGCTCTCTATTTCTCTATTTTCTTTTCTGCCTGCTTTGAATATGTTGTTATTAAGCTAATGATGTTGAGATAAGACTTACTAATCAAAGATCACTTGGAGTATTTTTTTTTTTCATACAGTTCAATCACTTCTAGCTAAAAGGTAAACATTGAAAACTCACTTGAAAGAAAAAAAAGGGTAAAAATGATTTTTTAGAAAAACAAAAAACTATAGAAACTGCTTTATCCAAAATTTTGATTCACAACTTTCATGGGATTACCTATTGGAACAACAGTTATTGGATCTTTATGTGTACGTGTATACAGGTTTAGATAGTCTTATGTGTATGTGCATGTATTATATGTTGTGTCTAGCATGCTACTAAATGGCTGTAACTAAATGAATACTCAAATTAAGTCCAAATGCTTTCCAAGTTTATGTGAATTTAGTAATCTTTAATAAATAAGCTGACTTTAAAATTATTGGTAAAATAAAAACAGCAATTTATTCAAAATTGTCAGCATATATTTTTGTCTAGGTTTACTATTAGATAAGATTTACATTTGCATCTGCTGGAAATTTTAAGGCATCAGAATTTGACATAAAGCTTATAAGACTGTAAGCCTAGCCACAAAAAGAATAATTTTTGTTTACGTGATTTTTTTGATAAGCAAGATTAATTTGATATTGTTGGTTTAGTGAAAATGGCTGCATTTTCTGCATTATTAGCCAAAATGCCCATGTGTTTAACTTTGAGGTTCTTGCCTCAGTGGACACCTGATATTCACAGGCTATGAAAATGGTTAACAAGGAAATAACTTGGGATAATGATTAGCTTTCCAGACAAAGTCTTGATTCTCATGAGTAATTGAGATAAACTGCTACAAATGAGTAAATTGGGTAAATGTAAATCAGATAAATGCATGTAGATGAAACTTTTGTGTAGTTTAAATTCTTAAAATTATTTTAGATACTCATTGAATGGCTGGGTAATTTGTGATGTACATAGGGCTATAATATGGGGCAGTGGTCATACTTCTGAGCCTGTTAATGGGAAGTAAAATCTGTGATACGTGGGAAGTATTGGTGGACTTCAGTGATTTGGGTAAGTGTGTAATCCGGGAACAAAAATTACTGAGTGTAATCCAGGAACAAAAAGGGTATACACCAGATGGGTGCCTCTATACTCTTCTCAGCCCAGGTGGGCAGTGAAGCTGAAATAATACCATCTGCCAGGGAGACACTCTGAAATCACCCAGACAATCCAAGAATTACATAATGTACAGATAACCTGGCCAAGAGCCTCTATAACAGCCCTGTGTGGCTTGTGAAGAAGCCAGATGGCACCTGGAAAATGACAATAGACTACCATGAGTTAAACAAAACGGGGTCCCCTATACGTGCAGCTGTACTCAATATTGTTCAACTGCTAGAACAAGTAGCCCTTAAGCTGAGAAATGTACATGCTGTAATTGACTTGGCTAATGCCTTTTCCAGTACTCCTTTAGCAGAAGATTCACAAGATCAGTCTGTTGTCCCTTATGAGAGCCAACAATGGACTTTCCAGTTGTTACCACAAAGGTACCTGCACAACCCACCAACTGTCACAATATGGTTGCACAAGACCTGTCTAGCCTCTACCTGCCTTAGTCTCCCTGTTTCATTATATTAAAGATAACATGCTAATCTCAGAGTCTCTTACAGGTGTGAGACTGCCTTACAAACCATCTTGGATGGTCTTAAGGACTATGAATGGTAAGTGTATCCCAAAATGATACAGGGACATGGCATAGCTGTCAAATTCTCAAGAGTTACCTAATAGGGTAAGTCTTGATGCAAAACGTATTTGCAGCAACATTGATAATAGTACAGCAGCCTGTTCCACAGAGAGTAAACTCTAGGTTTTCCTAGGTTTACTGGAGCTACTCTTCATACCTCATTTGGCATAAACCCTCTGCCCATTATATACCCTAATAAGAAAAAAAGATCAAAATGGGACTGGACATACATGGAGCAAGAGGCAGTTAACAAAGCAAAAAATTTAGATGAACCAAACTCAAGCACTAAATGCCCACTGTCACAGCACCCTTTCACATTAGAAGTCACTAGAGATGGCACAGGAATGAATTAAGATTTGTGGCAAAAGCAACCAACAGGAAAGGTACCTACAGGTTTTTGGTCTCAATTATAGAGCAGGGCAGAATACCACTATTCATGCCTAGTGCAGTAGCTATTGGCCATTTATAGAGCATTGAAACAAGCAGAGGCCATCACCAAAAAGCAGACCATCACAGTAAAAACTGCCTACCCCCAAAAAGGGTGAGTGGAAGGCCTCGTAGCCAAGCCCACCTCCATGGTGGCACATTCACACACCTAGCAGAAATGACACATCTATCTACAACATAGGGGTGTCCTGTCTACTAGTCCTATAAGTCAAGCACTGCAGGAGGTGCTCAAACCCATACACTTAGAATAAGTGAAGGGGTTGACATGACAATGGAACCACAAATCAGGCCAATTACTATATATGAGAAGACCCCACCAATACCTATAGGGTCTGGTACACGGATGCGTCTAGCAAAAGTATCTAATACTGGACATTAGAACAAAACATAGACTGGAGATTCCGCTTACCATATAACCAACAGGGACAGACTTCACAGAAAAAAAAGAATGACCTGTTAAAAACCCAATTATATGCACTGTTCCAGGACAGCTCTTTAAGGTCTTGGACTAAGAACCTCCCAGAAACCATACAAATTTTAAATGAGTCACCCATTGCAATGCATGGCATCATTCCCTATGAATGGTTGGCAAGACATGTAAAACAGGCTTTGCAAACTCGCACGGTTACCTCTAGGACACCAAACTGTGCTCTTGAACCAGGTGGCCGGACTCTGCTCCTGAGAACTACAGTGCATCTGCCAAGTGGTGATGCTAATGTGGACCTGAAGTTGAGCTGGAAAGTGTCCCCATACTACATCAGTTTTATAGTACTAGAGGGCACCATGAAGACTGCCAGAGGGGTGGTGGTTTCAGCTGTGCTCCTTGCTCGAGGTCTGAGAGCTTTACCAAATCAACATATGGGGACACCAATATCTGTTGGAGTGATCATAGTATGGATATCATGGGAAAAGCCAAAAACATTTGGCTATTACGCCCACTCCTAGATGAGGAATCTATGCTTGGTACTAGAAGCCAGGCCTAAAGTCCATGACAGCCTCCCTAATAGGGCCAGTGAGGGAAAATACAATGGAAATAATGCTACAAGGAATAGATACACCCATGATGGTCTTTACTAAACACCTGTGTTTGTGCACACAGCTGCTGTACCTGGTACCCGTGGCAGCTGGTAATGTCTTTCTAGACTAGGCTGCAATTATACCATCAGTCAACAACAAGCTGGGTTGTTGGATGTAAACCTCCCCCTATAAAATAATAATGGCATACCTTGGAATATTCTACATTTCTCCCAACAGAACTGGAGTGACTGGTTCAACAGCATCAATAGTGCAATCTGGGCTCACAGGGGATTGCATCCACCCAATTGCCAACTCAATGGAGACCAAACACATGTGCCTTTCTAGGCACTATGTGTTGAGCCTTTAAAGAGAATAACATCACAGATGCTTCAAATTATTGCCAGCTCAGATCTATGATGTAGTCCAATTAAGTTTCTTTGCCCCATTCTCAAACTGGTTACATATCTTACCCACTGAATGGAGTTAAGTTTTGCTAATTGGTGTCACAACTGTTGTTAGCTTCTGTTTTGTATGCTGTTATATATACTGTAGATGAGGACCATATGCATAAGCCATGGCTAAACACGATAGGTTTGTATAGTTATTTTCCTAGTACCCTACTCAGGGACTATAATGCAAAGTTGGTGTAAAGAGTGTAAGAGTTAGAGGATGGGATGGATTGTAGTGTGATGGGTCCCCAACCAGGTTACTTAAGGGTGAATGTGTGCTGCCTGACCCTTGATGGCTGGACAGTGAGCCAAGGTCATGGTGGTCAGCTGTGCACAGGTGTTCCTGGGAACCCAAACATCCTGAAGAGTCTCTGAGAACCTACCAGGGTAGACAGTCTCATTGCTCAAACACAGTAGGCAAAGAGCTGGAAAATTAGCTTAAAAGTAATTTAGAGATGGCAGGTGGCATGGATCTCTAGAGCTGTCCTGATACTGCCCAGGAGTGCCCCATTTGCAAGTCCTAATAAACTTATCTACTCACCAAGCAGGACTGTCCAAGTCACCCTTTGATATCTCAAATCTCAGTTTCTTTCCGGTTTGAGGGAGAAGTTACTATCCCAAGATTTTCTCGTAACACTCATACACATTTTCCCTTGAATCATTTGTCATTTGAAAGGAAATTACAGACATTACACACCTTTATCCTGAAATACTTTAATTTGTATTTTACAGGAAAAAAAATTATCTTATACAAGCACCATACTATTATCAAAATTAGGAAATCTAAATTAGATACAGTACTATTATATAATACATACTCTGTACTTGAAATGTGCCACTTACGTCAATACTTTCCTCTACAACTATTTCTCCCCAGATAATGCACTGTATTTAATTGTTCATAGGTAAATGTCTTATTTTTAAGCACTAGGTGCTTATTTATTGTTTCTCTCTGAGAAAATGGCACCAATAGATATAAGTAAACTTGTGCATAGTTATATTTTAGGAACCAGACAAAGGAGTTCAAATAATGTCTATGTTGTATAGCTAAACTTGTTTTTACCACATAGGAGGAAAACACAAGTGGCCATACAGTTTTGCTTAAGGCAATGAAAAAGGACTGCTTTTGCAGAAATGACCATTATGTGGGAAGAAAGACTAACCAGGATGACACAGACTGAGTATCATTTCTATATGGTTCCTGTTAGATTACTGTTTTTTTAAACTGTACAACACGACTGATTATTAGGTTATGAAATCAGTTTCATAGGTCACAGACAGTATTTTGTCATAAAATATAATAAAACAGAAAATATTAGAGAATATAACATGTGACAAGAGAAACACATCTCTTGAAACTTTTTGTTCAGTTATATGTGTATGTCTGTGTGTGTATGTATGTGAGTATGAATTAGATCATAGTACAAAATGCACTTTTGACTTTGCTTTCACTGTCAAAAAAGTCTAGTCTAAGAAACTAGCTTAGATTATTGCAGTCACAGTAATAAAGCTCATACTGATTCAAACCAATTTTACAACTTCAGTGTTTCTTGTCCAAATAGCCCTTGAATACAGGGGTTTAAATCCCTGCAAAGGCCTAACTGTGCCCCAACATTTATATGGATAGGTAGTGATTCTCTTTTTTACTTCTTCTTCTTCTTTTCTTCTTTTTCTTCTCCTCCTCCTCCTCCTCCCCCTCCCCCTCCTCCTCCTCCTCCTCCTCCTCCTCCTCCTCCTCCTCCTCCTCCTCCTCCTCCTCCTCCTCCTCCT
>NC_045455.1:55795293-55904458 GCF_002776525.5 Piliocolobus tephrosceles
CTTCTTCTTCTTCTTCTTCTTCTTCTTCTTCTTCTTCTTCTTCTTCTTCTTCTTCTTTCTCTTCTTCTTTTTTGTTATTGATTATTCTGCTAAGTCCCACAGCAGTTTTCCCTGCATTTTTCCAATGCTGGGGGATGCTGTCGGCTTTAATTTTGCTCCAACCTTAATCTAAGGGAGATGGCCCTTTGTGTTGCCAGCTGTATATGGAAGAGATTTTAGCTTAATGTAAAGATACGCCTTTCACATAGACAGGCTTCCACCCACCCCAACCAACTGAACACAAACCCTGAAACTAAGTGTGCTATCTAAGCAAATGTGCTCAGGACAAAAAGCAGATTCGTGCACTGATATTTTGCTTATCCCTCCATGCTTTGGAAAAAGATTGTTATTGAAGGAAATGGAAAGAGCTAACATAAGTGTAATTCATACAAGAAATAAAGAACAAGATGGGTAAGAAATAAAGGAACAAGATGGGTAAGAAGTATGTGACATATTTTTGGGAAACTGGTCATTTTTAAGACTAAAGAGATTTAAACTTATTCTTTTTTGTCTTCAGTGTCTGAGTTTGGGTTTTTTTTTTTTTTTTTTTTTTTTTCTAGTTGGTCAAGTGGTGTGGTTTGGTTTTTATTAAAGTGGCAGTCTGCAAAGACATGTTTTTGTAGTCATTCTAACATATCTCAGGAAAAAATCAAATTAGGGTTTCACATTTTAATGCTATCAACTGTTTGCAATTAAGAATCTTTATTTCTAAAACTTATTTCCTAATATTGATAAAGATGGAAAATATATGGATATCTTAGTTGTAGTGTTATTTGCTCTACTAAAAAGCATAGAAAGTTTGTTCACATTTTTAAGTGTCCTTTATACCTTTCTATCTAAATATCATGTATCTATTTATCATCTATCAACTTACCTATTTGTGTATACACTATATTCATTATTCATTAATAAATGATATCTACACATAGTAATTTTTTTCCTTTGAATATGGACATACTTATTTCTGCAAGGACCACTATGAACTTTTTTCTTTATTGACATCCCAAACTCCCTCTGTTAATTCAACAAGCATTAACTGAGGGCTTATTGGAGTGTATTCAAGGCTGGGGACACAAAGATGAAGGAAAAAAAAAAACATAAAATGAAGGAAAAAATTTTCAATAAGGACACCGTCTTGCAAGTACATATGTGTTTCTCTGTGTGATTATTGATAAAAGGTATAAAATGAAAAATGTTGAATTATTCAATGAACTTCAAAAAATAATGATTTGGTTGATATGAACTTTGACAGGAGGTGAGACCTCAGCAAGTGGAAGAAATCTCAAATAGGGCATTCTGGCTCCTTTTCTGAACAATCTTATTATATAGATTTCAATTTAAAATAGGATAGAGATTTATAGTTTTTGTAAATAGGATAAAAAAAGTATTTAATCTATTTAGCATCCTTTATGTGGTAGACATAGAAACAACATAATTTTATTTTTATTAAGTTATAGTCATATTGATATTTTCAGTAAATACATCTAAGAATAGTTTATGTCTATCAAACTGAAAGAGTATATGAAGTCAACACTGTAGACCACTGTAGACTTGAGCCAAGTCTGCTCTTGGATTGGCTCCCAGAGCTGACATTGATTTCAATAGCTGTTGCATGCACAATTCTCAGCATTGAAATTAGCTGATGGACAGGATGTTATTACAAAGAGCAAATCTGTAAAATGTTTCAAATATCAGTAACAGCCAAAAGGGGAAAAACGGCAGTTAATCAAATGTCAAAGCAACATCATGTGGAGCCAGTTTTGTCTGTAAAAAAGTACATTTGGTTCTTTGTGATTGAATCAAACTTCATCATCTCAAGACTAAAATATGTGACCTTCTACATTTCAAAGTAGAGGCTTCTATTAAATAACAAATCATTATAATCTGGAAAAAAAAAATCAATGAGGAAAACACACATATTTACGTGGTCTGGGGAAAATGCAACAATAGTAAAGAAAATATATGAACTATGAGAAAAAAGTAGCATTTAGATTCAAATAAATATCTGTAGTTCAGAAACACAACTAGAGTGATCCCTCAAACTGTGAAGCTGATGATATTCCAGTAGTGGATTCCTCCAGTGGTGGAACTCTTTAGTGACCTGCCATTTCTTTCACAGGAGACATAAAGTATCTTAGCATGAAACTCATGATTATCTATGGCTTGGCTCCCACCTCACTCTACAACCTATTTGTCTCATGCTTCTCCATGCTCATATCCTTTGCTTCAGACCCACAAACTGTCTTCAGTCCCACATGCTCCCTCACATCTAAGGCCCTTTATATAAAACGTTCATCTCTACCAGAGGCTCTTTCTTGATGCTTATAATTCACTGAACACACTGCTGTGCTGGTCTAGCAGAGTTGCTTTTAGTGAATCCTGATTCTGGGAAGACTCAGGAAACTACTGTAAAACGTGTTAGCATGTTAATATTAATGAAAGCTTCTAAACCATACCTTATTTAAATGAGTTGTCTAAAAATTGAGATGGCTAGGAGATATGAAGCAATCCATTATTAACCTCAAGCATTTTGTGTATCACAAAAGCCTGAGCCTTGAAGTATAATTAACAGAACAGAATTACCTGTCATCATTGAAAAGAAATAAAATATAATATTAGAACTTGAAAATGTCTAAAAACAACTGTAACTGGTGAATTGCATTAGCACCGGAAAGCCCAGAGATGCTTAAAAATGGTGATGACAACCCTTTAAAACAGTAGCAAACAAATTGAACCATCTGTTTCCAGAAAATGAATTTATCCATAGGTGTTCCAGGTCTTTGCAGAATCATCAGTGAATCAAGCACATAGTGTATCTATTTGCAATTAGAAAATATAAAAATTAGAAGGTACATTTTGAAATAGTCATGTTTTCAAAATCACTTGTTGATGCGTGTATGAAGGAGTTCTATTATCCTCAAATATCCAAGTGTCTCAGATCTGGATATTGTGAGAAATGTTCCACAGTATGTCAAAACTGTAAAAGAAATCCATGATTATAATAAGATAATCCATAAAAGCAATAATATGTTATATTTACTGTGACGTGGTTTGGCTGTGTGTCTCCACTCAAATCTCATGTGAGATTATAATCCCCAGGTGTCAGAAGGGGCCTGGTCGGAGGTGATTGGATCATGGTGGCAGATTTCCCCCTTGCTGTTCTCGTAACAGTGAGTGAGTTCTCACGAGATCTGATGGTTTAAAAGTGTGGCACTTCCTATTTTGCTTTCTCTGTCTCTCCTGCCACCATGTAAGATGGGCCTTGCTTCTTCTTTGCCTTTGGTCATGATTGTAAGTTTCCTCCCCCGCCATGTGAAATTGTGAGTCAATTAAACCTCTTTTCTTTATAAATGACCCAGTCTCAGGTAGTTCTTCATAGCAGTGTGGAAATGGAGTAATAAATATTATGAATAGATATTTAATAAATATGTATCTCAGAGGAGGCTGAGAGGCTGTTACTTGACCACAGTGGCCAAGCTATTAAGTGGTAGGTAGAATCAATTTTTTAGTCTATATCATTTGCTTTAAAGTTCATATTTTTAGTAAAATATTCCATGGATATTACTAAAGAAAAAGAAAAAAAAAAACTCCCACATTCATTCTATTATCTTGCAAAAAACGATACCTGTGGAAGAAGAAAAATTATGTGGTTTTTCTAAGGTTCAAATGCTCTCATATCTTCAGTCATATTTGGGCAAACTGGCCCAATGGGAGATGAACCACAGATGTATTCCTAGCATTTTCAGATGTCATTTCCTATCATTTAAAAAAATCTATTCTTTTCTACTGGACTTAATTTAGTTTTATACTCTGGTCAGCCCATGCAGTGCCTTGTACATACTTAGTCATACAATCCCTGAACTTCAAATTTAGGTACAACATAAACATTTTTCTTATAACTAACTACTAAAGACTACTTGTTGCCTAACCAAAATTTATCTCCTGTTTTTTCTTCCTCTTGGGTCACTGGGTTTTGTTGGCCAGAACATGAGGAGGACAGTAAAAGTGTGTAGAATTCACCTATTCTCTGTGCAAGGAAATCTCATAGCAGGCCTAGCTCTAGGGAAATCCCACTACTTTTTCTTATAATTGTTTCAGCAATTCAGATGTTAGAGAATTATTACATGACATAATGACTATTTTTCGCCCATAGGGGACACAGTCAGATAATAATCTCTCTTCTTTTAGGTATGAACAAAGGCTTTTGCCCCTATGGCTGCTGGCTGCCATCTTATGGCCATGATAGAAGTTGATCTAAAGGCTAAGGCAACACAGTGGGCCAGAGTCAAGGGGCTCCAGGAAGGAACTGAGATGGAGACTTGGACTCACCAGCTGATTGAGTTTTGTACTGATGTGTTTCCTTATTTGTAGAGTTGGTTTGAATCACAGGATCTGTTGCTTATATTTGAGAGCACCTAATTTATATAAGATATATAATTTGGTTAATGAAATAAAAACTGCATATCAGAATGTATATCTTACCTAAAAATGTTGGTTCAGTTTAGGAAACACCACCCCAAAATGTGATGCTTCAGTGTGCTGATCACTTGGAACTGAAGGCACTTGGGAAAACAGTGGATTTGGGCAGAGGCTTTTTCTCAGCTCCCCTTATCTGCATAAAGATGAATCCTCCAAATGAATCTCACATGTCATAAATCCCCTTCCCAGGAATTCTTCCAACCGAAAAGATTGACTCAAATCACTGGAAAGGAGCCTAGAGGCCAATAATCCAGTAAGACTGTCATCTCTTCTCAGGGCTGCTCATTGACAACTTTTGTTACCTGGGAGACTTTTTTCCGCATAACAAGACCACCTTTATTTATCATACATTTCCTTGCCTCACCTTCCCATAACTTGTGTTGCCCCAAAAAACCCCAATTTCCTATTCTTTTAGCTCAGGATTCAATTATATAAGCTTCAATATTCTGACCTTTCTTTGAGTCTCAGATTTTGTGGAACGCTTGTGCATATATATGTGATTAGATGTGGTTTATTTCCTTAATCTGTTTTATGTCAATTTAACTCAGGTCAGCCAAGGAACCTAGAAAAGTGAAGGGAAGCTATTCTTCACTTGCTTAGACATTCAAGAAAAACATATTCAAATAAAAGTTGTATCGTATCTATCGGTCCTGGTCCAATAGTTGAACTTAATTAAAATTATTTAGAAAAATAGGCATAATGATACTTTTAATAGCATTGTACCAAAACAGTATTTATTTCTTAATTTGTCAAAAGGACAGATTGTGTTATTTTTGGTTAAAATCATTCAATGGAACCATATTGCACTTAAAAATTCTCTTTTCTAATCAAGGCTCAGTCTAAGCTCTAAATTAATTTGGCTTCCAGTGTAAGGAATCATCAGGCCATAGTGCATCAGGCCATTGCACTTCAGGCTTCAGTGCAAATGTCACTTCCTCTGAGAAGTTTTATTTTTCCACTCTGTCTAAATCCATCTCTTCCTTTCCAGCATTTATCACCTTGTTCACTTCCTTCATAATTCTTATCATTAGCCTGAATGTATTTTGCTTACTTGTTCCTTTACTAATTTATCTCTATCTACTCTTGGGAGATCATTGATTCCATTCTGCTTGGATGGAATTCATCGTGAGTGTGACAGGGTTCCTGCTTGTCATCCTCAGCATTAAATTCCCAGCAAATAGAACTGGCTCACAGTAGGCAATGAATGAATATTTGTTTAATAAATGAGTGAATGACTAAATACACGAAAGTCCTCTGAAACACCAGGGTTTTCTCAGTTTTGTTTCATAGTACTCTGAATAATATATGGAATATACTTTTCTATTCAAATCATTTGAAAAGTAGTGGTCAATTGAGTTTAACAGGCCATTCTTAAATGCATTTACATGAAATATCCTCCTTCATCTTAACACTTTACTACTTTTCCACTTTGTACATTGGTTAGATTATCTCCTTTGAGTGATCAGGAGATCTTTAGATAGCTGTGACGAGGGAGGGAAGGAGAATGACACCTGGACTTTAACAGTGCAGTGCTTCTAAATGGCCTACTCTATCTTCTATTCCAATAGAAAAATTGGGCCCCAAAAATGTTTCCTTGATGAATAGCATGGCAATTTCGAAGCCGTGAGTTTTTTCTCTGTTTACATGACCTTAAATTGCAGTGAAATCCACAAGCATTTAAAAGTACAAAGCTGCAAGGCCCTCTCTGACACTCATTTCACGTCTACAATTACCCAAACTCAAAACGCATGTGAATAATACTGAACAGAAACACTTCAATACAATTTTTTTCTCTTTAAATAAAATGAAAAGACCTAGGCAGTAGTCTATACTCTGTTTTTCCACAACTTGAATTTAGATTGACAATATAAAATACCTTTTTTGTCACAGATTTAATAGAAACTATGCCTGATTCTTAAATTCTGATATTCCTGAGTTAAAAATATGTCTGTTTTTGTAACATGGGTAAGGACAATTGTTTAATAAGCCACTAATACTGTTAGCACTATATTCAACTATAATCACTATATTCACTTATATTGTTAACATTATGTTCTGTGCTAATGTGTTCTAATGCTTTGACATTGGAGCCTTGCTGACTTTAGAGGGACTGTACTTCCTAGAGTTAGTCAGTTCTTAGGGATAGTAAACAATTCACCCAGGAACATGCTTTCAAATACAAATCAATGAATCCAGAGTCCGCAACAACCTCCCTTGTCAGGCTTTCACACTCTAGGTGACTATCCTGTCCTTATCAACCCCTGGGTCAAGTACTAGACGACTATTCTCCAGAACTCACCAGATGACCCTGTGTTTCTCAGTGTGAACGCCCATTTTATGGTATCTTCTTCGTCTTAGGAACTATGTTGTCTTGGTGCATTGGGGCTGTTATAAGAAAATACCATAAACTGAGTAACTCAAATGACAGAAATGTATTTCTTACTGTCTTAGGAGTCTGGAAAGTCCAAGATCAAGACTGATTGACTCCATGTGGTGAGAGCCTGCTTCCTAATTCACAAATAGGGCCTTCTAGCTGTGTCCTTACATGGTAGAAATGGTAAGTGGGTATTTCTCAGACCTCTTTTATAAGGGCAATAAGTTCCACCTTCATTTCTACCTCACTTTCCAAAGGTATTGTTACAGGTAGTTAGACAGACATGAGTAGGGCAGGGAAGGCTCTCCCCCATCCACTAGGAATGTTGGGTGATTGACAATTATCACATTGCCTCTCTAAAAGTGATAAACTGTTGGTTCCAAGGAGAGGTCATTTCCTGATGGTCCACAACTGTTGCAAATTGTTAATTGTGTGCAGGCTCCTGTGAGAAGCAACTTCCCAGGCATATGTATCAAAAGACAAAATGGTGGAGTGTCACCTTCTGGGGGCACACCACTGGAAAAGGGAAGAAAGCCTGAGATGAGCCTGCATACAATTTCCTAAACACACTGTGAGCACTCACCTCCCAAGGGTAAGGAGGGCACTGTGCATGTGGGCTGCCCACCCTAAGGTAAGAATCACTGGAAAAGGGCCAGCCTGTAAAGTCCTAGGATCACGATTAAACATGGCACTTGACCTCGGTGCCTGCTTGGGTCTCTTGAAGTATACCTTCCTTTATTTTCTATTCCAAAACTTTTTAAATAAAACTTCCACTCCTGCTCTAAAACTTGCCTCAGTCTCTTTTTCTGCCTTATACCCCTCAGTCAAATTCCTTCTTCTGAGGAGGCAAGAATTAAGGCGGCTGTGGACCTGTACAGATTCGCTACCAGTAACTTGGATATTTGCCACTGGTAATGGGACCAACTCCTAATACCATCACCCGGAGAGTTAGAATTTCAAGTTATTAATTGAAGGACACAAATATTCAGACCATAGTATAAGACTAAGAAACTATCTTTTCAATTGCAATTTTCTTTTAATCTATTCACCTTAGCATACCTACATAGTAATAAAACCTCCTAAAATAAATACATAAGGTATATTTAGTTATATGGCAAAAGGGTTATAAAGTTAGGTTTCTTAGGATAAAGAAACACACTGAAAACTCCACTAATAAGTTTAAAAACTATGAAAGATCTTTAAAATGAAAAGTTGAGTGAAAAATATCAAATGTATAATGTATAATAATTTTTACATTTAAAATAGTATTCATAAGGTTTTCATAGTTTTGTTTTCAATTTGACCTCATAATTCTATCATTTTGCCCGTTGTCTTAAGCTATATTACTACTTCTTATTTAAAAGAAATCTGGCGGGCACGGTGGCTCATGCCAATAACCCCAGCACTTTGGGAGACCAAGGTGGGCAGATCATTTGAGGTCAGGAGTTTGAGACCAGCCTGGCCAACATGTAGTGAAACACTGTCTCTATTAAAAAATACAAAAACTAGCTGAGGGTGGGGGTGTGGGTCACAGACCAAGACTCCGTCTCTCAAAAAAATAAAAGTAAAATAATAAATAAATAAACAAATAAATAAATAAATAAATAGAAATTTAACACAAAATTCAAGAAGGACTCTTGAATTGCTCTATTACACATATTTTTAGTACCCATTGCTCTCAGTGCTGTAGAATTTTTTTTCTGATTTGTCTCTCTGGAGATGGGGTAGGTATGACAGGCACATCTAGGGTTATGTCAATTCTTGGGGTCTAAGAGGTTCAAAACAAGTAAGAAGAATAGAGTGGAAATGTAAATCAAATATTTGAGAAGGATGAGCTTAATCACAGGTGTCCAACAGTTTGGTTTCCCTGGGCCACATTGGGAGAATTGTCTTGGGCCACACATAAAATACATTAACACTAACAATAGCTGATGAACTAAAAAAAAAAAAAAAAGTCTGTGCATAATTTTTGTGATATTTGCCACCACAAATATACCAAAAAGTCCTCACATTCAAAGGGTTGGACACGGCTGATAGTGAGAGATATCAAAAACCATCATCAGACCAGGTGCAGTGGCTCACACCTGTAATCCCAGCACTTTGGGAAGCCGAGGCAGGTACATCATTTGAGGTCAGGAGTTGGAGACCAGCCTGGCCAACATGGTGAAACCCCATCTCTACTAAATATACAAAAATTGGCTGGATGTGTTGTCAGTTACCTGTAATCCCAACTACTTGGGAGGCTGAGGCACAAGAATCACTTGAACCTGGGAGGCAGAGCTTGCAGTGAGCCGAGATCGTGCCACTGCACTTTAGCCTGAGCAACAGAGTAAGACTCTGTCTCAAAGAAAAAAAAAAAAAAAGAAAAATTGTCATAACCAGCCATCCAGGATTTATTAAAGATTTATTAGTGCTGTGCACACTATTAAGCATTTAATACTATCGGGGCTCAGAAAATGATATGCAAAAGTATGGTGCTTTGCCATGCTGAGTGCTTTGGGAAGAAAGATATTGGAAAGGCTTCAGAAACAAAGTATCCCTCTGACCTTCTCCTGTCCTCCTGAAATGGCCTTTGCAAAATTATGATGGTAAGAAATCTAACAGAGTTGACTTCATCTTGCTTCTGACTTCCAAGAAGTCGTTGGTCATTCCCAGGCTTAGGCCAAGCTAATGAGGGATTTAGTCTATAGTTTAACCTTAAAGCAAAGGTGATAATAGCCCTTCCCCAAACTAAATCACCTTTGTAAAAGTAATAAGGTTCAGATTATAAGAGGAGCCTGAATTCTGATAAAATAGGCCTAGTTTCTTTCTCTGCTGAGTGGCCAAACTGCATATTTTTCACACTTGTATGCTCTGCTTTTCTTTTAAATGTAAATTCTAACTTTAAGTAATTTCTTTACTCCTGCATCAGTGTGTAAGCTGTTAGAAGCAACTAGGCAACTTCTTCAATGCTTTCCTGCTTAGAAATTTCTTTTGCCAGGTACCCTAAATCATCACTCTCAAGTTCAAACTTTCACAGATCCCTAGGGCATGAACAGAATGCATTCAGGCTGTTTGTTAAGGCATAACTTATGTGACTTTGCTACATTTCCCAATAAATTCCTCACTTCCAACTGAGACCTCGGCATCCTGTATTTCACTGTAAATATCACTATTAGCATTTTGGTCACAATTATTTAACCAGTCTCGAAGAAGTTCCAAACATTCCCTCATCTTCCTGTAATTTGTGATCTCTCCAAACTCTTCCAAACTCTGCCTGGTACCCAGTTCCAAAGTCTCTTCCACATTTTTGGTATCTTTATAGCAACTCCCCACTCCTCAGTCTCAATTTTCTGTATTAGGCCATTCTTGTATTGCTGTAAAGAAATAGGTGGGACTGTGTAATTTACACAGAAAAGAGGTTTAATTGGTTCATGGTTCCACAGGCCACACAACAAGTTAATTGAGTCATGAATCACAAGTCCAGGCGGAGTTAGCCATCCTCAGAAATGCAAAAGTCTAAAAAGACATCTCAGAATTGTAGAACCTTACGTTCTACAATAGCGATGTTAACTACAGGTGTAATTGGGGAAATTATAAATCTTGTGACGTCCGTAACAATGGATGGTTATTATTTAACTATGCCTACAACTTAACAGAATTCAGGCCCCTCTCATACTCAACCTTGTGTTTAATTGTTTTATAAAGGCTGTTTAGTTTTGGAAAGGACTATTATCATCCTTGCTTTAAGGCTAAACTATAAACTAAATTTCTCCCAAAGTTAATTTCGTCTACACCCAGAAATGACCAAGGACAGCTGGGAGGTTAAAAGCAAGATGGAGTCAACTATGTCAGATTTCTCTTACTTCATAATTTTGCAAAGGTGGTTTTACAATGCCATGGTCTGGGAAAAATGATTTTGTCTGTGCAGTGGTCAGGAAGAACCCGTGACACTATCTGTGTCAGAATTTGATCAGAGAAGCGGATCCCTATGAGTGACACAACGAAAGGAAAGTGTTATAGGGATTGGATATAACACAATTGTGAAAGCTGGTAATACATCTATACAAAGCTGTTGACTTTATGTCTAGTGGGACCATGAAGTCATGATAGGTCACCTTAGCCTGTGGTCAGGAAAGGGAGCTCCATATAACTTGGAGGAGAACAAAGAACAACTGGAATGTACAAGGACAAAATAAAACCTATCTCTTTAGTTTTCCACATCTTAACTTGATATGAATGATCTACAGAAAAATCTTGTTTTATTCAATGTTTACCACAGAATTAAACACGTACCTGGATCATTGTATAGAGAAGTTGTAAAAGAAGATTTTGTGGGAGCTGGTAGAGGTGTAGATCTGGGTGCTGTCTCATGCCAGTTTCTGAGTTAACAGAACAAAGACAACAGGTATGATATACCATATTGTCAGGCACCCTATACCAAACTCAGTTCATTAAAATGGCTTTTCACTCACTCCTACCTTACAAATATTGTACAAACTTTTGTATATCCAAATTAAATATCTTAAATATTTCCAATCTGGTACTGCAAAGAAAAGGCCCATTTCAACTTTGCTAAATTGGCCTAGTAAAGAGACGTTATGTCCCAATCTTTGTCAATTTGGCATCTATATATATATATGTCTTTTAATTTTACTTAACTTCATAGTATAGGTAATAGCAAAGGCACATTTCAATCTTAATTATACTAGTATCCTTTATACAACCAAAAACGTGCTGACTCTCTTTCAAAAAGATATGATGTTTTTCTACCTAACTTGGCAATGTTCATTTCTAATCGAACCACACTGACCCTTTTATGGTTTGTAACTTAAATACTGAGATGTGAGATTAAAACATTTTATGTTATATTATAGGGGAAAGGGAGAGCAGAAGATGACAACTAATTTATTTATAAGTATATTTATGTCAGAATAGGAAGAAATATTTATTTATAACTATTACAGTCAGTCATATATTCATACCTGCTATTTGTAACTATCTTCATACACTGCCTTTTCTACATAGTCTTTGCTCTAAACAAGCACTTTGCTAGTTATAGTTTTTGGCCTGGTGAGTTGACCCAAACTTTCTTTTCTGAGCAGTCTGGTTCATTATCAGTCCTGTCTAAATGTAATTGTAGTTTACCATTGTCTTTTATCACTTGTCATTGAAATACTGAGCAGCACCCTTGTGCAAACGGAAGTATTGCAGGTATGCTTATTCTTAACCTCACTATTCGGTAGTAACTCAATTTCCTTAAAATAGTTAAAATTACTTACCACAGTCAGTACAATCACTCACTTCTTTGTCCATTGATTCACTTGCATGAGAAACCTAAAGTGAACTAATTGTTAAATTTAACTTCAGTTTTAACAGCACGATTGATAGTGACTCATGGAAAAGGCAATACTCCCTTGTGAACTAAGATGCCTAGATCAGAAGAACCCAAATTCACAATTATTGAAAATAATATTTTTGTTAGCAGATTATTGAATTATTACAGAAAGAAAACATTCCCATTTCTATGTTTGATTCCCAGGCCTGCAAACACTGACCAGGAATGAACAGAACCACATGTTGGTCACTGATTTAGAGCATATACTGCATTCCAGGGAAATTATCCAAGTGCTCAAGATACTGCCAAACAAGTGGTATCACACCTGATTCTTGAAAATATCATTCTGTTATTCTATCAAGGCAAATGATTCAGGATGATGGAAAACAAGATAAGACCAGTGAATTTCATGAGCACGATCCAATTATCACACTTATTTTCTAAAAAATAGTGGTTTGGTCAAAAGCAGTGCTGCACAGAATACCATAATGTTTAAGAAAATCTATAAGCACATGAATATGGTTTTTCCAAAAGCTCTGTGGACAGTGAGTGAAAATCCACATCAAAATAAAGTGTTTAACCAATGATACTAAAGCACTGTCCTTTTCATGAGAGGTGAGTTCCAATGCTAACAACCTGTCACAAGGTGGTTGGTTGAGCTCCAAAGAATGGTGCTATTTTTGAGTAGATTGAACATTCATTAATGGCTGTTGCCAGATAAGACTTTAGAATATAAGTCCATTTTTTCTGATGTCATGGATAGTACCCTTCCGAACATAGCAACTTGGTTTGTGAGGACAAAGACTGACTAACATCCACAGAAATCATCAACCTACTTACAAAATCTATGAAAATTCCCCTCATCTGAGATTGCTTTTTGGTGAACATTCCCATAGAATACAAATGTCTTTATATTCTCAGCACATTTAAAAGATCTCTTCACATACCTTTACTCTAGACCCTCTTGCAAAAATTTTTGAGATTTGTTACTTGAGAGTCTCTGATCATTGAGCAAAAACATTATTCATTATCTATAAATTAGTGTAGATTTATACCTCTGAACATCCCTTGTCTCAGGCAAAATGAACAGTTGTATGCATGGCTCAATGTCCTCCCCATTAAAATAATTTTTCTTTGCTACTGTTCTTCAAGGACACTCTGGATTGGGGCTGTATTTTTGCAATCACTTATTTACATGTAGTTCCAACATTTTATAGAGCCATTTGTCAGCCAGACCCATTTTTTTTGTAGTCAGATTTTCATAGATGAATATGAAAGTATTAGGATGATTGAGAGAAAGGAGGAAGTGTAGCAGAATTAGGAGACATAGATATCAGAACAAAATATTCTTGTGAATTTCTTATGCCTTCAGGGCATACTTGAATGAAATGTCTTATACATGATATCATTTAATGTTTATAAATGTTTGATAAATGAGTATCATTGTTCAAACCACTGAACTTTATGATTTGATGAATCAGATACCTCTGGCAATTTATAAGGGATAGATCAGGGCAAACAGTAACTTGTGAGTTAATGGTCAAGTGTTCATTCTCTGCTATGGCCCAGTGGCAAGCCAGACGCTGCTTCTTTAAACAAGAAACATTGTCTATAGAGAATGACTAGCTTGGCTCTAAAATCATAATGGTATGTCCCAAAACCCTAATGATTTCGCATAAGTGGTAAGCTCCTAAATTTTTTTGTGGAAATTACTTCTTATCTCTGGTGAACATATGTTTCACCAAGTTGTTTAAACTTGTTATTTCTTCCTGATCACCAGATTTAATCAGTATTGGGAGAGGGAATCCAGCATGGGCCTTGACTGTGTCCCTATGCATTCTTGCAGGATAGGCCAAGAATGCATGGCTCTAATTACTCAGGCCATTTTTAGAGTTGTGTTTGCAGTGAACAACTTTGAGTGATGAGGTAACATCTCCCCCAGTGCAAACAATAAGTATGCTTCCACTTGCTTTTCTTTTGCTTGTTTTAAAACTGGTGAATTTCCAAAGCTCAGCTTGGATTTGTTTTTTGTCATATAGCCCACTGAATGTACACACATCCATCATGGGTCCTGTGTCATCCACATGGCATTTGAGAGAAGATGGGGAATTAGCACTAACCAGGAAGGAGTTTAAAAGAGTGCTCTTGATGTGAGTAATAAAGTCCTTTGTCTGTGCTCCAAGAGTCTCATGTCTTCTGGAACCCATAAAACAGTTACAGACTAACTTGTATCCATTAAATAGGGTAAAAGCTCAGATTCTGCACAGTTCTTGACAATAATAATCTCAATAATAAAATGATTCAGCATGGTAATCTTTGAAATAGGGAGGCTATTGAGTTCTCTGAAGATTAATTATTAAATATGGCTAGAAAGTTGACATAGCCTAGAGAAGACAGCAAGATACCCTGTCATCCTTGTCAACTGAAAACAAAATGCTTCTAATAATTGTTTCTAGCAGGTATAAGTTAAAATAATTTACTAAACCAATGTGCATATCACATGTCAGAGGATGTATTAATTTGTTCCAATTGTGTATCCATCCTTGAAAAAATACCTGCAATTGTAGTCATCACCCAGTTGTGATAGTCCACTGTCATTCTACAAGATGCATCTGAACAGGAATGTGTGAATTATCACCCCTGCATTTCACAAGTTCTTGGTGATGATACTAATCACTGCAATTCCTCAGGATTGCGGTATTGCTTTTATTTTTTATAGAGAGGCATTTCATTTGACTTCCATTTGGCCCTTTCTGCTATAGTAGTCCTATTTAAAGGATCAGAGAATCAATGTGAAGATTCTGCCAGTTACTAAGTATGTTTATTTCCAATTTAGCATTATAAAGTTGAGAAAATACCATAAGGTATTTTGAGGGGCCCATTGCAAGATGAACATAAGCCAAAACTTTATCCATCACCTTTCTTCCTATTGTCCTACTTTGGATGGTGAACCACTGTGCTCTTTTAAGTGTTTAGCAGTTACTGTCAGTTCAGTGCCAATATGTGGTAATACCAAAAAGTCTGGTTATTTTCCCATAATGTACATTCCACACTGGTAATACCCACACATCTCTTTGGGGAAGGTTAAGAAGAAGAGTTATAATATAAAAGTTGGGGCCATCTTCTGCTTCAGTCAAGGAATTCTGAATTTATAAAGTAGCTCAGATTTTTCTGAGTAGCAATTAATCTCTGTTAGTGACTGCAGTTAGATTTCTGTTAAGCTGAATTAAAGATTCCTAATTATACAAATCAAATCAGATTATATTTGATAGTTTGCTTATCTGTCTCAGATCCATCATGGATAATATGATCAAAGCTAATACCAAAGATTTTTAGGAGTCAAATCATTTGATTGCTGCTTTGGCTTTTCAGCCCATGATGGCAATGTCTGCTACCTTGTTTTATGAGTAAGATCTACTGCTTGGCCCCAGTATACCAGGATTCATTCATCCACATGGAATCCAGAGGGCCTAGTTCAATGGTATCTGTTCCCACTGTTATGGACAACATACAAAGAATATCCAGTTCAGATCTGGTGATATATTGTATATATCACTGGGTATGGTGCACTTATTTCTATTAAGGGCCACAAGAGAAGATTAGAAAGTAATGGAGGGAGTGGCTGGACACCCTTATTTTTCTCAGCATGTGTCCGGAACTGGGTTTGAATTCCTTTCTCAAATTTAATCCTCTATTGTTAAGGGGCAAGTACCAAAATATGACAATACATTATTTTTAATAAGGCACTGTTAGATTCTGAGTTGGGAGTATTATATACAGAAGCTAATGGAATTCTGTTATAGAAAACTCTGTGAAGCTCTAGGGACAAGCAGGTGACCAAATGTGAGGGCTATTCTTCCAGCCTAGCATAGTACTCAGCACAGCTCTGATACACAGAGAATCTGTGGTTTTGGGAACAGTGGAAGATGAGACCTGTGACAAAGATATTGACTCAATTGTGTTGGGGACCATTGTTGACAGTGGCAAAGACAAGGTTCCAGTAAGTGGACTGCAGAAACAGGTTTCCTGCAAGGCTGGACTGAGCACGAAAGGAAGAAAATGGATTATAGATATAGAAAATGGCACTGTTCACTATATATTCACATAAGTTGTTCTTTTAGGGGTGTCTCTGAAATGCTGATTCTTTGTTGAGTTTCACTGCCTGTTTATTTCCATGAGCAGATGTGGAGTCACTATAATTTAAACACAAAAGCAAAGATGACTTTAAGTCCAGGTGACCTATATTAAAACAAACAAAACCACTCAGAGTAGTACAAAGATTTGTTTGAGGAGGTAGAAAAATAAAAATGTGATAATTTTCACTCTTTTGCTTTAAAATAAATAATTTGTTGCATTTAAGAAAAAAAATTCAACTTAAAAAGTTGCATTGGCGAAATTGAGTTCAAGAATTTCTTAAAAACAAATTAAGTTTCTACTACTATAAGTGGCTTCAATAAAAACAGGAAAGTAGATTATTTGAAAAAATGTATTTTAAGAGCTCAGTGCTTTTGTTTTAAGCAATTGCAATCAACTTTGTGTGTTGAATCTATTTTTCATTTGATTGATAGGATTGATTTCTACAAACTACATTACAGCTGTGAGGTTATGTATGGCATTTGGCACCGAGATTTAAGAAGTAATCATAGGTTGTATATTGTTTCTGAGAAATTGATGGTATCACACTGTTATTTATTTCAGATTTCTCCAAGGACTTTCTTCAGTTTTGCTATATATTTTCCAATTAAGAAACGTGACAAAAAATTCTGCCTTATAGTATGCATATTTAACTTGGTTTTATATGTATTGGAATCATTTTGAAGGGGAACCTTGTTTATACCAGATAGAGTCAAGTGAGCTATAAAGGCAATAAACTCCTGCTTTTATGTAGTTTTAGAATTTGGATAACTAGGAGGTCAAACGTAGTACATCTGTACTGAGATCTGCCATACCAGCTCTTTTAAAATCCAGAGCATTGGCTTCAAATTGGAACAGAATTTCTCACTAAAAAGATATCATTCAAAATAAATAGTCTCTTACTATCACTATGTTTTTATTAAAACGTAAAATATTTTGTTCATTTTTAAAAAGGTGTATTTTTTTCCCTAAATGTGTTTTGCTGATCAGAACATATACCTTTCATAAAAATTTATGTGTGTACATGGAAAACTAACCCCAAGATGTTGCTGTACTTCTGCACATGAGCAGACAACTGGCAACCAATCTCCCTGATTATGCAAAGCTGGAATTATAGCAAGAATTACTGACAGACTGATAGGTTTGGATTTCCCACTTCAAAAGTGGTGAATTGTTTCTTTTATGTTTGGTGACAAATGACCTACCTAGCTGCTTGTCCATGCAGAGAAGCTTGGAACAAGCAGAGAAGTTTACAAGGCTGCTGACACTCATGAGAGTTGACTGTAAAAAGTAAACTTTTACTGGAAATGAATTGTTTATTTTTTTTATTATACTTTAAGTTCTAGGGTACATGTGCACAACATACAGGTTTGATATATAGGTATACATGTGCCATGTTGGTTTGCTGCAGCCATCAACTCACCATGTATGTTAGATATTTCTCCTAATGCCATCCTTCTGCCAGTTCCCAACCCCTCGACAGGCCCCAGTGTGTGATGTTACCCACCCTGTGTCCAAGTGATCTGCTTGTTCAATTCCCGTCTATGAGTGAGAACGCGCGGTGTTTGGTTTCCATCCTTGTGATAGTTTGCTGAGAATGATGGTTTCCAGCTGCATCCATGTCCCTACAAAGGACACGAGTTCATCTTTTTATGGCTGCATAGTAATCCATTGTGTAAATGTGCCACATTTTCTTAATCCAGTCTATCACTGATAGGCATTTGGGTTGGTTCCAAGTCTTTGCTATTGTGGACAGTGCCACATTAAGCGTACATGTGCATGTGTCTTTATAGTAGCATGATTTATAATCCTTTGGGTATATACTCAGTAATGGGATTGCTGGGTCAGATGGTATTTCTAGTTCTATGTCATTGAGGAATCGCCAAACTGTCTTCCTCAATGGTTGAACTAATTTACACTCCCGCTAACAGTGTAAAAGCATTCCTATTGCTCCACATCCTCTCCAGCATCTGTTGTTTCTTGACTTTTTAATGATTTCCATTCAACTAGCATGAGATGGTATCTCATTGTGGTTTTGATTTCCATTTCTCTATTGACCAGTGATGATGAGCATTTTTTCATGTGTCTGTTGGCTGCATAGATGTCTTCTTTTGAGAAGTGTCTGTTCATATCCTTTGCCCACTTTTTGATGGGGTTGTTTTTTTCTTGTAAACGTGTTTGAGTTCTTTGTAGATTCTGGGTATTAGCCCTTTGTCAGATAGGTAGATTGCAAACAATTTCTCCCATTCTATAGGTTGCCTATTCACTCCGATGGTAGTTTCTTTTGCCATGCAGAAGACCTTTAGGTTAATTAGATCTCATTTGTCTATGTTGGCTTTTGTTGCCATTGCTTTTGGTATTTTAGTCATAAAGTCCTTGCCTACTCCTATGTCCTGAATTGCATTGTCTAGGTTTTCTTCTAGGGTTTTTATAGTTTTAGGTCTAATATTTTAGTCTTTAATCCATTTTGAATTAATTTTTGTATAAGGTGTAAGGAAGGGATCCAGTTTCACCTTTCTATATATGGCTAGCCAGTTTTTCAAACACCATCTATTAAATAGTGAATCTTTTCCCCATTTCTTGTTTTTGTCAGGTTTGTCAAAGATCAGATGGTTGTAGATGTATGGTGTTATTTCTGTGGCCTCTATTCTGTTCCATTGGTCCATGTCTCTGTTTTTTTACCAGTACCATGCTGTTTTGGTTACTGTAGCCATGTAGTATAGTTTGAAGTCAGGTAGCTTGATGCCTCCAGCTTTGTTCCTTTTGCTTAGGATTGTCTTGGCCATGCAGGCTCTTTTTTGGTTCCATATGAACTTTGAAGTAGTTTTTCCAATTTTATGAAGAAATCATTGATAGCTTGATGACAATGACATTGAATCTATAAATTACCTTTGGCAGTATGGCCATTTTCACAGTATTGATTCTTCCTATTCATGAACATGGAATGTCCTTCCATTTGTTTGTGTCCTCTTTCATTTCACTGAGCAGTGGTTTGTAGTTCTTCTTGAAGAGGTCCTTCACATCCCTTGTAAGTTGGATTCCTAGGCATTTTATTCTCTTTGAAGCATTTGTGAATGTGAGTTCACTCATGATTTGGCTCTCTGTTATTGGTGTATAGGAATGCTTGTGACTTTTGCACATTGATTTTGTATCCTGAGACTTTGCTGAAGTTGCTTATCAGCTTAAGGAGATTTGGGTCTGAGACAATGAGGTTTTCTAAATATACAACCTGTCATCTGCAAACAGGAACAGTTTGAATTCCTCTTATCTTAATTGTATATCCTTTATTTTTTTCTCTTGCCTGATTGCCCTGGCCAAAACTTCCAACACTATGTTGAATAGGAGTGGTGAGAGAGGGCATCCCTGTCTTTTGCCAGTTTTCAAAGGAAATTTTTCCAGTTTTTGCCCATTCAGTATGATATTGGCTGTGGATTTGTCATAAATAGCTCTTATTATTTTGAGATACGTCCCATCAATACCGAATTTATTGAGAGTTTTTAGCATGAAGGGCTGGTTGAATTTTGTCAAAGGCCTTTTCTGCATCTATTGAGATAATCATGTGGCTTTTGTCTTTGGTTCTCTTTATGTGATGGATTACATTTATTGACTTGTGTATGTTGAACCAGCCTAGCAGCCCAGGAATGAAGCTGACTTCAACCTGGTGGATAAGTTTTTTGATATGCTGCTGGATTCAGTTTGCCAGTATTTTATTGAGGATTTTTGCATCAATGTTCATCAGAGATATTGGTCTAAAATTCTTTTTTGTTGTGTCTCTGTCAGGCTTTGGTATCAGGATGATTTTGGCCCCATAAAATGAGTTAGGGAGGATTCCCTCTTTTTCTATTGATAGGATTAGTTTCAGAAAGAAAGGTACCAACTCCTATTTGTACCTCTGGTAGAATTCAGCTGTGAATCCATCTGGTCCTGGATTTTTTTTTTTTTTTTGGTTGGTAGAGTATTAATTGTTGCCTCAATTTCAGAGCCTGATATTGGTCTATTCAGAGATTCAACTGCTTCCTTGTTTAGTCTTGGGAGGGTGTACGTGTCCAGGAATTTATCCATTTCTTCTAGATTTTCTAGTTTATTTGCGTAGAGTTTTATACTATTCTCTCATGGTAGTTTGTATTTCTGTGGGATTGGTGGTGATGTCCCCTTTATCATTGTTTATTGTGTCTATTTGATTCTTCTTTTTCTTTATTTGTCTTGCTAGCAGTCTACCAATTTTGTTGATCTTTTCAAAAAACCAGCTCCTGGACTCATTGATTTTTTTGAAGAGGTTTTTATGTCTGTCTCTTTCAGTTCTGCTCTGATCTTAGTTATTTCTTGCCTTCTGCTAGCTTTTGAATGTGTTTGCTCTTGCTTCTCTAGTTCTTTTAATTGTGATGTTAGGGTGTCGATTTTAGATCTTTCCTGTTTTCTCTTGAAATTTCCCTCTACACACTACTTTAAATGTGTCCCAGAGATTCTGGTACATTGTGTATTTGTTCTCATTGGTTTTAAAGGACATCTTTATTTCTGCCTTCATTTCATTAGTTACCCAGTATTCATCCAGGAGCAGGTCGTTCAGTTTCCATGTAGTTGTGTGGTTTTGAGTGAGTTTCTTAATCCTGGGTTCTAATTTGATTGTACTGGGGTCTGAGAGACAGTTTGTTGTGATTCCTGTTCTTTTACATTTGCTGAGGAGTGCTTTACTTCCAACTATGTGATCAATTTTGGAATAAGTGCGATGTGGTGCTAAGAAGAATGTACATTCTCTTGATTTGGGGTGGAGAGTTCTGTAGATGACTATTAGGTCTGCTTTGTCCAGATCTGAGTTTAAGTCCTGGGCATCTTTGTTAACCTTCTGTCTCATTGATCTGTCTAACATTGACAGTGGAATGTTAAAGTCTCCCATTACTCTTGTGTGCAAGTCTAAGTTTCTTTCTAGGTCTCTAAGGACTTCCTTTATGAATCTGGGTGCTCCTGTACTGGGTGCAAATATATTTAGGATAGCTGGCTCTTCTTGTTGAATTTATCCCTTTACCATTATGTAATGGCCTTCTTTTTCTCTTGATCTTTGTTGGTTTAAAGTCTGTTTTATCAGAGATGAGCATTGCAAAACTGCTTTTCTTTTCTATTTGCTTGGTAGATTTTCCTCCATCCCTTTATTTTGTGCCTATGTGCGTCTTTGCACATGAGATGTATCTCCTGAATACAGCACACTGATGGGTCTTGACTCTTTATCCAATTTCCCAGTCTGTATCTTTTAATTGGGGCATTTAGCCCAATTACATTTAAGGTTAATATTGCTATGTGTGAATTTGATCCTGTCATTATGATTTTAGCTGGTTATTTTGCCCACTAATTGAGTGAGTTTCTTCATGGCATAGATGGTCTTTACAATTTGGCATGTTTTTGCAGTGGCCGATACTGGTCGTTCCTTTCCATGTTTAGTGCTTCCTTCAGGAGCTCTTGTAAGGCAAGCCTGGTGGTGACAAAATCTCTCAGCATTTGCCCATCTGTAAAGGATTTCATTTCTCCTTTACTTATGAAGCTTAATTTGGCTGGATATGAAATTCTGGGTTAAAAATTCTTTTCTTTAAGAATGTTGAATATTGGCCTCCATTCTCTTCTGGCTTGTAGAGTTTCTCCTGAGAGATCTGCTGTTAGTCTGATGGACTTCCCTTTGTGGGTAACCCGACCTTTCTCTCTGGCTGCCCTTAACATTTTTTTCCTTCTTTTCAACCTTAGTGAATCTGACAATTATGTCTTGGGCTTGCTCTTCTCAAGGACTATCTTTGTGGTGTTCTCTGTATTTCCTGAATTTGAATGTTGGTCTGCCTTGCTAGGTTGGCAAAGTTCTCCTGGGTAATATCCTGAAGAGTGTTTTCCAACTTGGTTTCATTCTCCCCATCACTTTCAGGTACACCAAATAAATGTAGATTTTATCTTTTCACATAGTCGTGTATTTTTTGTAAGCTTCATTTGTTTCTTTTTACTCGTTTTTCTCTAACCTTGTTTTCTCACTTTATTTCATTCATTTGATCTTCAATCACTGATACGCTTTCTTACATTTGATCAAATCAGCTAATGAAGCTTGTGTATGTGTCATGAAGTTCTAATGCCATGGTTTTTAGCTCAATCCTGTCATTTAAGGTCTTCTCTACACTGTTTATTCTAGGTAGCTATTCGTCTAACCTTTTTTCAAGGTTTTTTAGCTTCCTTGTGATGGGTTTGAACATGCTTCTTTAGCTTAGAGAAGTTTGTTATTACTGATCTTCTGAAGCCTACTTCTACCAGCTCGTCGAAGTCATTCTCCTTCCAGCTTTGCTCTGTTGCTGGTGAGGAGCTGCAATCCTTTGGAGGAGAAGAGGCTCTCTGATTTTTAGAATTTTCAGCTTTTCTACTCTGGTTTCTCCTCATCTTTGTGGTTTTATCTACCTTTGGTCTTTGATGTTAGCGACCTGCAGATGGGGTTTTGGTGTAGGTGTCCTAACTGGGAGGTGTCTCACAGAGCTCAAACACCATGCTGGGAGAACCACTGCTGTCTTCAGAGCTGTCAGACAGGGACATTTAAGTCTGCAGAAGTTGTCTGCTACCTTTTGTTCAGCTATCCACTGCCCACAGAGGTAGAGTCTAAAGGAAGTAGGACTCCCTGAGCTGTGGTTGGCTCTGCCCAGTTCGAGCTTCACAGCCACTTTGTTTACCTACTCAAGCCTCGGCAATGGTGGATGCCCCTCCCCCAGCCAGGCTGCTGCCTCACAGCTCCATCTCAGACTGCTGCACTAGCCCGTTAGCAAGGCTTCATGGGCATGCGACCCGCTGATCCAGGCCTGGGAGATAATCTCCTTGTCTGTCGGTTGCTAAGATCTTGGGAAAAGTGCAGTATTTGGGCAGAAGTGTCCCGTTTTTCCAGGTACAGTCTTTCAGGGCTTCCCTCGGCTAGGAAAGAGAAATCCCCCGACCCCCGTGCTTCCTGGTTGAGGCGACACCGCTCCCTGCTTTACCTCACCCCTGTGGGCTGCACCCACTGTCCAACCAGTCCCAGTGAGATGAACCAGGTATCTCAGTTGGAAATGCAGAAATCACCTGTCTTCTGCATTGATCATGCTGGAAGCTGCAGACTGGAGCTGTTCCTATTTGGCCATCTTGGAACGGCACTCCAGAAATGAATTGTTTCAGTATAATTGGGGAAATATTCTTTAAGTTATAAATGTTCCATGAGCTGATTCTTTAAATTACTATCAAATCTAGTTCAAAGTTCTAAGAATGTTCAAATAATGTATGCAATATTGGTTTAGAAGTAATATGGTTAGCAAGAGTATATATACATACATTTATATTTGCATATATGTTTGTATATATATGTGTAGGTGTATATATGTATACACACACAAACACACACATACATTATGAGTAAGGACAGAGAAATGAAATGCAAATATCAACTGTGGAGCTTGTTTTCCCCACTTATTTGATTTAGAAATAAATATAATATTTAGTATATGTCAGGAGATGACAATTACTTTCCCCAGTGTTACACTATACTATTATGTAGGTTGTAAGCTATTTATTTGAGATTGACATTTCTGTTAGATTTCTTGATACTAGAGTTATACTTTCTGCTAGAAATGCATGTATAAATCAGTGTTTGCATTTATTTGATGTTCTACAAAATAAAATAAATTGATGAAGTATCTTGATAGGCAAAGAGTGTCAGGGGAAAAATTTTAGGATAGCAGGATGATTCATTACTGAGCTAGGATCCTAACATCTGTTCTTGGAGAAAAATCAAACAAGTATTATTGCCTTAAATATACAAAGATAAAATGTAAGATCAAAATGGTGAGATCATAATTTTCTAGAAATAGGATATGAATGCATCCCTTCTAATTCCAAATATTTCTTCCATTAACCCGGACTGACTTACAACTGAAAATCTTTTTCCCATTCCTATCTTCATTTATCTCTTCTTCATTTTTGTGGTTTTCTAATACTCCTGTCAATTTTCAGTTCTTTTACTCTGTTTCTCCCTCATCTGTTTCTCTAAACATTTTTGTGCAAATGGCTCTGATATTTTACCTTGTATGCTAATTAGAACTTTAGCGTGCATTTTAATATAAGCATAGATGATATCTCTGAGTCAGGAGCTTTTGAAATTATGTATCTCCTTTGGCTATACAACTGAATTGTGGTCAACTGTCTGAATTCATATATAATTTCTTGAGCTATGATTATTTAACACAACTCTCCTTTGAATACATAGAATTTTGAAGATTGCCATTATTGAGTAAAAACTGAAGATATTTAGACTTCTTTAACACCAGTTATCACACTACTTCTATCTGTCAAATAATTCTTTGAATTTCCTTCAATTTTTTTTTTAATTTAGTTTCTCTGATGTAAACTCTTTAGAAGCATCTATTTTTTAAAACCAATATAATCTTAGCACAGTAGTGGGAAATTAGCATTTACTGATTAATCTAATCACCTAGAAAATTGAGATGAACTTCTCACGTGCAGATTTTTTTTGTTCAACTTGAGCAATCTATCCAACACACCACTTTCCACCCTCATTGATTCCTTACTTGATTCTAATTAAAACTGAACAAAATATATAAAATTGGGTTTATTCAACCCTTCTCTGTTCTCATAACTGTAGTGTTCAAATTAGAAGAAACTCAAACCATGAAAGAAGCTTTACTCAAAATTAAAATTTGTGTTTTCATCTCTCACTTGCATGATATATTCCCATTTGCCCTGCAATAGCAACCCAGGTCAATTTAACACGTGGATAATTGTTTATTTTGATTGCTACTTTTCTAAAAAGAAATTATGTTAGGAAAAGTGAAGATATATGATATTGCCCTGCACTTTATGTGATGAGCTGCTGAAAAAGATTCATACAATTATGGAGAATGTTAAAATTCAAAAGCTTCTGGTATCCCTATCATACTATATCTTGTTCTATCTCAGTAAATGACCCCTTACTTTACCTCAGAGAGAAAACTGAGGACATCAAATTTCCACTCCTCCCTCAAACAGCTCACTTACGTTTATAATATCATTTCCTCCTTCATAGCAGTGTAAACCAGAGTTTTCTCTTTTGTTTAAAACTGTCACCCATTTGATTTCTGTAGATCTGATTTACTTTCTTCTCAGAGACTTGTTTTTGAGTTATACCCTTCCTTTCACAATTTCACATTTCCTATCTCAAGTATTTCCCTTCAATATATAAATGATATAATTTCTCTCTCATTTTAAAACAAAGCAAAAAATTCAGAATACATGCATTGTTTTCATTGAATGTGGCAGAAAGAACTGGTTATCTCAAAATATCTCCCCCTTTTTTTTTACCTGAACTTGTGAGAGTTTTGTCCATCTGTTTTCCCATGTAATGTTCTGTCTTAGTACTTTACCCATGATCAGAGTTTTTTTTTTTTTTTTTTTTTTCCTTCCACACATAGCCTATTGGTTCCCACACATATACATCAGGCAAAACATTTCTCATGACCATTCTTAGTTATCTATTTGCTTATTAGCATCCTCTATCTGGATATCCTACATATGTATCCAAATCACCATGTATGCGTTAGAATCCATTATCGTTTCAAAACCAGGTCTTGAACTTGTTGTTGCTGACAATGATGTTTGCCAAATTATCTAAATTATTCTAGACTGTGTATTCACTTTGTCTCCCAAAGTAGTTCACTAAGATTTACATTTATACCTCTTATATATCTCTCCAATTCATGTTTTCATTTTTATTCTTTTATGGCATGAAGCATCTGGAGAATATACGAAATAATACAGAATTAGTTCTGTTTCTCACTATTTTTCCTCCACAAAGCAAATATTTCACACTCCTTATCCTTCCATGAAGTTGCTGTATTGGTTTTATCCCTAATAATCAAAACAAAACAAAAAAAATCTACTGAATGCAAATAGGACCCTGCATAGCTAACCTCTGCCTACTTATATGTATTCTATACCATGCACATTCATATAATATTCTCTCTAAGATCTGGAATGAAACTTCCATTGCTGATACACAGCTGATTTCACAACTCTGTGATTTTACAGATTCTCTTCCATCTGCTTGACATCCTTTTCCCCTGTCTATACTGTTACAGTTTGACTTACCCACCAAGACGCTTTCTCTCTGGGTAGCTTTTCCTGGTCTATACAAATATTAATAAACAACAACAAGAAAAACAGCCACCAAAAATACTTGATCTATTCAACTCTAAAGTAATATGTACATCTGTTATTAAAGGTGCTTTTGATATCAAAAAAATTTGTTTTTTGAGATACTCTCACTCTATCCCCAAGGCTGGATTGCAGTGGTGCAACCATGGCTCACTGTAACATCTGCCTCCCAGTTCAAGCGATTCTCCTGCCTCAGCCTCCTGAGTAGCTGGGACTACAGGCACATGCCACCACACCAGGCTAAATTTTTGTATTTTTAGTAGAGACGGGGTTTTTGCCATGTTGGCCAGCCTAGTCTTGAACTCCTGACCTCAGGTGATCCGCTCACCTCGAACTCCCAAAGTGCTGGGATTACAGGCATGAACCACAGTGCCCGGCCTCAATATCAAAATTACTTTCCTCTTAGTCTACCTTCCTTTTTAGAACAAATGTGCTATATGGAGAAAAAAAATTTTGGTAATATTAATATTCCCAATGATTAGGATGATAATGTTTTAATTATTTACATAATCTCAAAAATAAGCATTTGTTTTCCCACTGATTGGTCTACTGGTCTGTTGGGCTCAGGTAGGTTCAACAAGACTTGGCTCCAGGTCACAGCTTGGGATATGATTTTCTCCTCCTTTTTTTTTTTTTTTTTTTTTTTTTTTTTTGTACCCTGTGCTTCATGATGAACTTACTTGCTATGAAAAGCAATAGTGATAAATATCAATTTGTCTAAACTTCATATGTGCTATTCAATACATTTGTTGAGTCTAAATTTCAAGTTAAAACAAAGAAAAGTAACTCTATTTATACAAGTAAATTTTATTGAACATATAATAAATTAGGGCATTTTTTCAATATTTCTTCTTTATCTATATAAAAAATTAAAATACATCTAGCTACTTCTCTCCAGATTTTTTAGAAAGTTGAAGTTACAAAAGAAATATGGATGAATAAATATTCCACATATTCTTAAATTCTAAATAATTAGTCCACAATTAGTGGCAAGAGTATAGAAATAAAGTATTTCTATAAAAACATAAAATGCCCTTAACAATGAGTTACATAGAAACTGTTAATGGATAGGCATGTGATTGCTTTAATGATGCAAACAACATGTATAATAAATTACCAGTGCTCTCTTCTGATAATGCTTAAACCTTATGACGGTTTTTAGAAAATATAATCCAATGATGTTTGATTGTCTAACTGTAATATAAAGATGTAAATTATTGCTATCTATGTAGTAAACATTTGTTCTCTCAATGCAGCAAGATTCTTATTATAGTTGATAATAATACAGTGTGTTCACATTTCTTCACTGAGTTATTTGCAAATACTTTACATTTTGTGATACTTTAAGCAGGGTTTATTAAGTTATTATACAAATTTTTGTTATACATATATGAAGTCTTTGATAAAAAATAATTGAAGGGATTATATTTCAGGCAGTATGTTTGGCCAGATACCCCAAAAACCTCTTCCTGTTGAAAATAACTAAATGTGCTGTTAGTAAAGTTTTAAAAATGTTATTTGTATGCATCATTGATCTGCCAAGAAAAGAAAGAAATCTTCAGGTGCCAAAAACTCCATGAAACCAAAAACTTCAGGCAAAAGCTAATAATTAAAACTTGCTTATTTCTTGAATGTACTAAGGTATGTCTTGACTTACAGTTCTTGTAACTTGCATGATGTGGTGGAAAGGAGATGAAACCCACTGGATGTATTGAATAAGAGATATTTCACAGATTCCTGTTACTTGAAAGGGTGCATCCTTAGTGACAAGAGTAAACTAAAAATAAAATATCCTGACACTGAGAGAGACAGAATAAAAGATTACCTTTTTAAATATTGTCACCTGCTGATGGAAAAAGCCTTCTACCTTGTTTATTTGTAATTTCCACATAGATTTACGTCTTAAATAAATCCCATCTATATGGTCAATAAAACCTAATTCATAATTTACTGCAGGACAGTTAGGCAGGCAGGTAGGTTCCCTGGTTTCTGACTGAAGCAATTGCAAATGTTTTATGATACATCCCAACTACAAAACTCAATAAATTCTCACAGATTAAACATCAAGAAATATGAGTTCATACTGACAAATAAGAAAATACACATGAAAACAGAGCCAAATCAATTGAGGGCAAAAGTCTTCATGTGATAGTTAATTTTCACTTTTTTCTAACTTTTATTTTAGATTCAAGGGGTACATAAGCAGTTTCCTTACATGGGTAAATTGTGTGTCGTGGGGGTTTGGTGTATAGCTAATTTTGTCACCCAGGTAACCAGCAGAATACCCAACAGACAGGTTTTCAATCCTTACTCTCTTCCCATCCTCCACATTTGAATAGGTCCCAGTGTCTATCCTAAACAATTAACACAAGAATAAAAACCAAATGCCATCACAAATGGAAATCACATGTTGACGGTGTGAGAACTACTTTACTGGTTCTGCTGTAACATTGAGAGAAATACTTCTCTCTATTTCAGGTACTAATATTGGGCTCTCATTTCTTCAGCAGGTAAGCCTGTACCCTATAGCCTAACTAATCCATACGAAGTTGACAAAAGGAGAACATAATCAAGCCTTGTTTTCAGGTGTTTATGTAAGATTTGTTGGCACAACCAGAAGCAGCATTGCAACTTCATTTAATGGCGGTCTAGAAAACGGGAGATGGAAAATCCTTTTAGTGGGAAACCATCTAGTAGTACATGAATATGTAAACTCTGCTTGGAAGGAGAGATACCTTAGGTGAAACTCTCAACCAATTAACAGCCATTAGCCATGACTAACTTCCATCTCCAGCTCCAATGCATTTGCTCTAATTTTTATCCTTTTCCACAAGTGGATAATGGGGAAAAGCACAGAAGTACAAAAGGAATATATATTCAAAAATGTAAGGGCAAGAAGATGGAGGATATCTACTGTTTTCTGTGACATTCCATATGCAAGAACTAAGTCACATAGCTCTTACATGACTGTAAATAATGAGAAATGCTACCTTCACATAGACAATCATGTTCCCAGAAACAATGGCATTACCATGGGTAGAAGAACAGATAATGGAGGACTACTCACAATTAGCCATAATATAGTTGAAGTTGCTTATATATTATAACCCAGCAATTCCACTCCAAAGTACGTCTTCTTGTACATATGATCCAGGATACATCGTCATTATTATAGTCATCAATGTTTATATAGTATTTAACATTAAACATTTTATATACTACTCATTTAATCCCATAAATATATGTAATTGTCATTAATAATTAAAATTTAAAACCACTATAAAGAAAAAAGTCTACAACAACCCTATGAATTTCTAGTTTTCTCAAATAGATGAAGCGATAAGGAATAAGGAGTTAGCATAGCAAATAAGGATAGTTATGGAGTGTACAACCCTGTATAAGACATATCACATAGGGGAATAGTCATAGCAGCAGTGGTTGTAATAGCAGAACCAAAACACACCAAAACAAAGTGAAAAACAATTTAAATGACCATCACAATCGAATGGATAAATAACTTGTGATATATTAATATGGTGAAATTTTTTATCACAATGAAAATCAGATTGTTGTCTGATGAATGATGCCTCTGGTCAGGGAAATGGAATAAACTATATGCAACAACATAAATAACACTTAAAAGAATACTATTAAATGAAGAAAAGGCAATTATAGGGTGTGCAAGTAGTATGATTTCTTTAATGCAAAGTTTAAAGTCAATCTAAACACAATATTTTGGGAAATTAAAGATTTGGATTAAAATCGTAAAGTTGAGATATTTAATGAATGAAAAGCTCAGTATAGGTTCATAGTGATGAGTAGGGGGAAATAATGGGAAATATTTACAGGACACTTCAGGACTAAAAGTTGTACTTTGTTTCTTCAGTGGTGTCTATTCTCTCTGCCTTATATATTTTATCTAAGGTTTTGGTGTACCAGTACAATATTTAATACAAACAAATCTAAGATAATGCTAATAAATCAAATGTATTAAAAAATTTTTAAAGTCTATAGAATTAAAAATAACAACATGGAGAGTCTTTGCATAAGTGTACAAAACAGAATCTTTTATCCTGTTTGAAAAGTAAATAATTTGTAGATTTCATAATGGAAGAACTTTAGAAATTAAACAAATCATGACATTTGTGGCACTGAATTGCCTGTAAGAATAAAGAATGAGAATCAGTGATGACAGAAAATGTAAACAACAGATGAAAAATAAGAGATAAATATAAAATAATTTAAATGCATAATTGAATGTCAAACAACTGCATTATTTACTAAATTCATTAAAGTGAATTGTTTACCCATGCACAAATTATAATAAAGTGTTAGAAAAAACATGTCATATTATATCTTTTATGCTAACAAGTATAGTTGACATTTGAGATACTCTGAAGAAAGAATTGCATCCTGGTTACTATAAATAAAGTGCAAAGTTTTATACCAATAGAGAAGTTTCAAAGAAAGTAATTTACTTTCTTTATGATTTTTTGTTGGAGAACATACAATTGTAGCACTTCAATGTAACTAAAAGAAAAAAAAATGTTTTATTTGGTCTGAGTCTGTCTCCATTTGTAAGAATACACCTTTTGTCTGGACGTATTTGCTGAAATTGGAGACCCTTATGCGCAGGTGCCTTGGGATATATGATTGCCAACAGCAGGAAATCTGAAAAATTGAGAAGCATAAATCATTGTCAGTTAGAAAACTGTCTAATATTGTTAGTAAAGAGAAAGCACAAAGGAATGAATTAGCATAAGGAACCTCAAGGCATTTATCTAAATGACGCAAACATTAGTTCTTTTAGAGAAAAACTTCAACACCCTGGAAATAAATAAAGCCATATACCACTAGAGGACTTAGATTAATGAAGTGAGGTACTAAGGATATCTTCTGTCTCTTCCTCTTGCCAGAGGCATGGTCCTGCCAAGAGGTCCTGAGTCTATGACATTTCAAGGCCTTTAAAAGTCATGTTTATGCTATCTTATAATTCTATTCAAAGAATTAGAGAAAGCTAATTATTAGAATACAGAGAGCTTTGATTTACTGTGCAATAACTAAATGCCAGATATTTAAGAGTGTCTAAAATCCTCTCAACAGTCTTGCAAAGTAGGTACAATCATCACCACTCTGAGTAGCAAAACTGAAGATTAACAAAGTTAAGCATTTCTTCCAAAATCATACATCTAATAAGTGCGGAATGTGGACCTAGACTACAAAGCTCACATGTTTTCAACTACACCAGCCTGCTTCGTAAAGTTGCACTAAGCTGCAAAAATAACTCTACATTTTTGTAACATTATGGGATGCACATGGCACTTAAGTACTAAAGAAAACTCTTCAGCAGAGGGTATAAAACTGCATCTAATAATGAATGTGTTGTTCAATCACATGTAATATTTGTATAACAGAATTATGAGAAATGTGTCAAAGATGATGTCCACCTGTACCTGGATCACGGTGATAGTATTAGGAGTATGTGCATAAGTCCAAACTCATCAAATTGTATACACTAAACATGTGCTTTTTTGTGTATATCAATTATAATTCAATAAAGCTCTTAAAAATAATTAGGTAAAACAAAACATTGGTTTGGAAACTTTTGCATGTTCATTTATGATCTAAATTTTAATTAAGTAATTGAGAAAACATTAAGGAATTAAGAATAGGAAAGATAGTAACTACAAAGAAAATTTGAAATGTGTGAAATTTCAAGCTACATGTTCTAATGTCAACGTCTTATTGGCCAAGGCTTTAAAAACAAACATATTGTACCTTGCACAATGTGTCTTCCAAACAAGGCTGTGAATGATCAAAGAAGTGTGAAAGGGAGACATTTTTAGAAGTAGAAATAAAATTGTGTCCAGATTAAGTCTAGGATTATCATAGACTTTCATTTATTTTTGAGCTAAAAAAAAAAAAAAAAAAAAAAAAAAACAAAACAAAACAAAAAACGGAAAACCAGAAAAATCCTGTCTTCTGTATCTATATGCACAATTAAATAGGTAAGTAGCTATTATAGAGCTATTTGGCATAGTATATTGCAGTAAACATTCCCATGAAAAATAAGCACTTTCACATTAAGCATTAAGATAAAGTCATTTCCCAGTGTCCTGAATAATGTAATTTTCCCAAGACATTTTTTTTTTTTTTCACTCTGAGAGAACTGGCTCTCTGATCAAACCAAACCAAGACATTTTTAGGTATTTAAGAATTTACCCAGTGTTGTCTCATTGCTATAGACATAATCAGTCTGTCCTGTATAATAGAAGTTGCTATAGAAGTCAACAATTAAAAATCTGCATTAAATATATATATACACACACACACACACACACATACATATATATATATATAAAATAGAGGCCAAGCATGGTGGCTCATGCCTGTAATCCCAGCACTTTGGGAGGCCGATGTGGGCAGATCACTTGAGGCAGGAGTTCGAGATCAGCCTGAGCAACATGGTGAAACCCTGTCTCTACTAAAAATACAAAAATTATCAGGATGTGGTGGTGCATGCCTATAATCCCAGCTACTTGGGTGGCTGAAGCATGAGAATCGCTGGAACCCAGGAGGTGGTTGCAGTGAGCTGAGCTCGCACCACAGCACTCCAACCTGGGTGACAGAGTGAGACTCTGTCTCTCATTCTCTCTGTCTCTCTCTCTCTATATATATATATATGTATACACACACATATGTATGAGATATATATGATATATACACACACATATACATATATACATATGTGTGTGTATATATACATGTGTGTATATATATATATATATACGTGTGTGTATATATATACTTGTGTGTGTGTATATATATACACACACACATATATATGAGAGGAAACTACAGAGAGCTCCCATATAATCTGGCCCCCTCCTTTACTCTATGATAGGCACTTAATGAATATAAAAATTGTAATTATTTAAAATATGCATGTATTTTAACTCCAATGATTCCAGACTGAACAAGATTTTTATTCCAAAAATTATGAAAACATTTATGACTCTATGCTACTGAGACAATCATTATTCATTCCATTTACTTGTCTTATCTACAAGTCTAACTTGCTCATTAAATGGTATTTTTTACAATGTATATGGTGAGCTGACTGTAAGCATAAGCTTTGCAATTAGGCAGAACCTAGCTAAACCTTTAGTTTCACCAAATACCTAGTCTATCAGGTACCAAACTACAAGAAGTTAGATTTTTAAAAATTATAAAACAAATCTACAATTGGTGACATGAAGAAAGTCCAATAGTAACACACATTTTTCTACCTAAATCCTCAATCAGCAGATAAATAAAAGTTATAATATGAAGACAAAAATATCTCCCTTATTATTGATAATCTATTCATGATTGTGACTTATGTCTATGAGCAAAAAATGAAGTTCCTTACATGAACCTCCTGCAGTAGACAGAGTCATTCACCAAGCATGCCTGACCTTATAAAGCATATGGCAATGAACACAGTAGATCATGTACTCTGTGCTAGGACCTCATTCCTGAGAAAGCAGAACCATTCAACCCAAGCATTTCCAACTTTACCAAACAAGGAAGTCACTCCATCCTCCCTGGTGACAAGAGAGTAAGAGGCAAGAGAAAGCAGAATGACAGAAATAGATGTCATTCCACAAATCAGAAAATGTCAGAAGTAGAAAAGAAGTGGCTCTGATCCCAACATTTTTTAAAAGTGGAGTTTTCAATTCGAAAATAAATAAAATGCACTTAGAACATGAAAATTTTTCAACAAATATTAAGCATTATTAATTGGTATACGATCAGTGTCTTGTATTCTATATTTCTTCTTGCAATAAAACATTTCTTTGACAATGCCTAAAATAGCTAATGCTATAAAATAACTGCTTGTTAAATGTGTGGAATATAATAAGATTATGCATGTTTTCTCTATTTCAAATTCTGGGGCATATTTTTCTCATCAGCATCTCTAGACCCCCTGGTCCCCAGTAAAGGAAAAGTCTATTAACACATACAGTGTGAGATTTATACAGCAAAGTTTAAAATGCTTGTGAGAAATGATGAAACAGATGCTATTATATCCATCACACACACACACTGTTTGTGAGAGTTGTAATTAGTTCTAGAATGCAATTTTACAAAACATATAAAGAGCTTTAAAAATAATTTCAAGTATTTTGATCTGACAATTGTACCTATGAGAACATATCTGAAGAACGAACAAAATATAAAAAACTCATTATAAACCATAATTTTAATCTCAGAAACATTTAGAACAGTAAAAAAATGAAGAACAACTTAATTGTTTTTCAATATGAGAAAGGATTTTTTATGTAGCACTAAAAATCACTCTAATGAACTTTTTATCAGTAGAAGAAACATTTATAAAGTGAAAAACAAGTTAATTGAATTATATATTCAATTATTCAAGAAAGTATATTCTATACTTACTAAGTACCAGATACTTGTCTACTTCCTGGAAATATTATGAGCATAAAGTAGACAAAGTTGCTAACCTCACAACATGAGGTGGGGGCAAAGACCAATAACAAACAAAATAAAAATTAGATAATTCCATATTGTGATAGCAGAAAGATAAACTCTGAGAGATTTCCATTTCCAGAAAGATGACTATTAAATGTCCCTAATAGCATCTATAAATTAAATAATCCCAATGGATTAGATGTTTAATCTTGCAGTTGAGATGTCATGAAAAGAAAGAGTCTGTGGATCCTGAAGCAAAGGGAAAGCATAGACAGGAAGGTAAGTGAAGGCAAAGTCGAATTTTGTTTTCAAATGTCTCTCAACCCTGGAGCTCTTGGGCTTCCTCCTTTTGACCACAAGGGATGGAAGGTTTCTGAGTTAATGTCTGAGACCTCACCAAGGAGGGGAATTTTCAACAGCAAACTAATATTCAATGCAGATAATTAAAAGATCTATATAGCCTCTGAGATACAAAATTTTCCAAATAGAAATATATAGATGAAAATATATATGACAAAGGAGCAAAGACAACATAGTGGAGCAAATGTAGTCTTCTCAATAAATGATACTACAACAACTGGACACCCACATGCCAAAAAAAATGAAATTACACACAGACTTTACATTTTGCACAAAAATTAACTCAAAATGAATCATAGGCCTAAAGGTAAAGTGCAAATTATAAAAGACTTACAAGATAACAAGGGGGAAAATCTACATGTCCTTAACTTTGTGATGACTCTTTAGATACAACATCAAGGGCATGATCCATGAATAAAAAGAATTGATAAGTAGGTGAGTGTGTAAGCAATGATACATCTAGACAATGGAATCTTATTCAGAGCTAAAAAGAAATGGGCTATCAAGTCATGAAAAGTCATGGAGGAACCTAGTGTCTAATAACAAATGAAAAAATATGTAGCCAACCTGAAAAGGCTAGACACCATATTATTCCAACTACAGTGTATATGACATTCTGGAAAAGGAAAAATATGGAGATAGTGAAAAGATCAGTGGTTACCAATGGTTGAGGAGACAGAAGATGAATATGTGGAACCTAGGATCTTTATGGCAGTGAAAGTATTCTGTGTGATACTATAATGGTGAATACATTTACAAAACCAATAAAGTGTGCAACACCAAGAATGAACTCCAATGCAAACTATGGACTTTTGATGATAATGATGTGTCAATGTAGATTAATCGATTATCACAAATGTGCTGTTCTGATGCAGTAAGTCAAAAAGGAGGGAGGCTGTGTATGTGGGAGGGGGCAGAGTATATAGGAGCTCTCTAGTCGATTCTCAATTTTTTTTCTGTGAATCTAAGACTGCTCTAAAAAGTGAAGTCTGTTTTTAAAAACTAAAATACCTAATTTAATTTCGTATGGCATTCCTACTGCTTTATAATCTCAAATACTAATAAAAAGTACATGTATAATATGACCTAATTATGTTTTATTTATAATTATTTTGACTTATCTTGACATCCAAGGAGTATAAGTAAATTCAGACTCAGTCTCAAATTTAATTTTCAAATTGTATAATATTTAATGCCAATTTTTAATGACATTTAATACCAATTACTGCTTAGTCATTCAAATTAGGAAAAAAATATCTTCCGTTTTAAGAAGTTTTAACCTTTTTACCATTTCCTTGTTCTACTTTCTACCATTTATTTCTTCTACCTTCTCCTTAAACGATGAAGTGATTCATGAGAGCTTTACTGTAAGGTTTCAATTTTAATATAACACTAAAACCACTAAGATAAATACATGCGGTATGATTTATGTCTATTCTTGATATTTTAAGAGCTAATGGTTCTCCCTCTCTATTAAAGCATCGCAAAAAGTATTTATATATATATACCAGTGGCAGCAACATCATACACCTCATCTAAGCATCTAAGACTGTGTTCAGGGTAAGATTGGTCAGTTAAATTTGAATTTCATTTTGAATTTCATATTAACAACAAGCACTACCTTTTTTGTACATATCTGTGTCTCTATGCAGCTAGAGATATAGATAAAAATGTATATATGTGTGTATATATATAGAGAGAGAAACATAGATATGTACAAAAAGGTAGTGTTTGTTGTTGTTTATATGAAATTCAAATTTAACTGAACAGCCCTGAATGAAACTGAATGTTTTCATTCTTCTTCAAGTAAGTGCAAATACAAATAAATTCCTTGCAGAAGAGAATCTCTAGGCAGCTAGTAGATACATATTCCTGTATGAGGATCCCAGTCTTCACTATGTGTCCCATATGTGGCTACCTAAACAAATATAATAAAACTTTTAATCACTTGACCCCAAAACTTTCATTTGGCACAAAGATATATTTTATTTAACAAACTTACAAAATTTAATTAATACTCTAATAAACTGCATAAAAGCAATAGTAAATTGTAAAATAGTCTAAGGTTGATGTCATTGCTAGTTTAATGTTTAATTACTAATTTTTGTTGTTGAATAAAGAATAAATTTGGCCAGTTAATCATTCAATATCCATTGTGAAGATATAATGTATACTAATATTTTAATGTTAATATTATTGAATGTTTTCAAAATTAGTACTAAAAACTTACTTTATAGGGCCTGGTGTCTTAAACTTCATGAATTCTTCATCTTGAGTTATATCAAACATCCATGTATATATTCCACTGGCTTAGATAGTACTTTAACTTAACTCTGTAACAAATGATAATTACACAAGGTTTGAAAGAGCTGTAAAACTCATTGTGAAAACAGAACATGCAACAGGCTTTGCATCATGTTTCTCTTTCACTCATTAAAAGTTGTTCATTTAATCCCTTATATTTGTTTTCCATGAGATTACACCTTCTTTGTAATAGTACAAGTTGGAGGCAAGGGGTACCGAGGGGGAGAATCTAGATAATGAGAAAGGGTGTATTTCTGAAAGTAAAATATAACTGTTTATTCTTTCCTTTCCCCACACCTCATCTCATCTTAGTATTAGATTTATATTTGTATGACTTATACAATAAAGCTCCTTTTTTTCTATTTTAAAATTCCCTACATCTTATATTTGTTTTCACTTTGCTGCCCAAGTCCTCTAGATGATTAGAATTTTCTCCTACAAATTTTTCATCTTTACTGTAAGGCCCTTGAACAGTGTGAGCCTTGTTGATTTATTCAGCTATAACCTTAAAACTTTGGCATCCAACTTTACATGTGAATGCTGCTGCTTTTCCTAACAAGGCCCTGGGAGGATGACCTTATTTAGTGTATGTTTTGTTAGATTCATCCCTTGAGCTTTTCTTCCAAATAAGGATAGAAAAAGAAGGAAAACAAATGGAATGTCCCAACAGGGCTCATAAGTATGGTTCAACACTTTCAATTTTCTTCCTAATGAAGAAATGTTAAGCTTAGTGAGTAGGCTGCCTCTACCATAACTTTACCCACACATAAAATGACTGTCTTAGTATTAGACTAAATCTCCTTACTAAAGTTGGTGTTACTCTCAGATTAGCATTCTATGCTTTTGTTATTACCTGAATAACTTTACATAATTTTAAATATAACAAAAATCTGTATAAAACCGGCAACCACTTTGAGGTCATATTTTGCAACATTTGGGGTCATCCTTCACAAATATGCCTCATAATACTTTGTCCATTAGTATTATTTTACTAGTTTAAATGTTCACTCTGAGTTTTTGGTTTTCTCAAGGCCCGTTATGCTTTTATACTGTTAAGTTAATATTCTAAAAATGAAAATTTGAAAAAATGATTAATGGTGGCATGAAAAAAATAGCTTCTCAGGAGTATATGTTGACTTGTTTGGACTGTTGAAAAAAAGTATTATCAGAATATTAAATATAATTATTCAAGTAGGGTATTACATTCTGCATCACTTTGATTAATCAGTCCCCATTTATCTTTATCTGTGGTAGATAAAAATGTATGCATTTCTTAAATTTACAATTTCTATCTCTTCTTCCAAGTATCATTGTATACTGACTTTTTGTTGACTACGAGATGATATTATTTCATCAGAAGTAGTAGTTGTTACTGTAACTAGCTAAATGCTTTCAATAACACTTGCCATTTTTATATCTCCTTAACAATGTCCAACAAAATTAAAATGTGGTCATTATTGTGTCGTCTAAAAACCTTTGAGATAGTAATCATATATTAAGATCAAATTGCTTTTACATTTTATTCTTTTATTTCACATATATTTCAATTCACTTTTGTTTAAATGAAAACTGAAAACTGGTTAAAGTAGAACATCTGTAGAGAATCAGAAGACCATATTAAATGTGACAATGATAAAAGAGACTTAGGAGAAATTCTAGTCATGGCAAAATTTTTGTGAAACAAGGAGTGAAAAAATAATTTATGATTTATTTATTTAAGGAATTGTAAATTAGGAATTTCAAGTTGAATATGTGAATCATTTTTCTATTTCTGAAAGAGGTTTCAGGCTCAAAATGTCTCAAGCAATTTTTGCTCTTTCCCCTCACAGCTGACATTTCTCCTATTTTTTTTTTTTTTTGTCTTAGTCAATAGAATCATCATACACCCACTTTCACAAATAAAGATCTCATAGATATTCTTAATTCCTTTCTGCTCACATCCCACTCTAAATTAGTCACCAAGTTCAGTCTATTTTATTTTCTAAATATCTTACTTTCTCTCCACCTTCTTTTCTTCTGCCATTGTAGTCCAAGACAATATTATCTTTTACTTAAACTAAGGTTCTCTTAACTCTTCCTTCAGTTATCTTCCCCTTCTGTCCTTCCTCTTTTGGGACCCTAGAATTGCCTTTCTAAAACAGATGCATCCATGTTGGTTCTCTGCTCACAAACTTTCAATGAGGCCTCATGACTTGTAAAAATCCAGGTTCCTTCTAGTGGTTTTCTAAATTAATTATACATGGCTTTAAAATGCATAATCAAGAGTTCTACATTCCCTCCACACTTGTATTGTGATTGCTTTTTTAGTATTCCTCCAAACTCAAGCTATGAGTTTCTAGAACTCAGGAATTTTGTTTTACTCATCTATGGGTACATAAAGTATAGTTTGTGTTCCATAATAATTTCTGCTTGAATTTTTTTTTCACCTGCTATGAAAGTTGTAAAATCTCACTCCTCTTCTCCACTGACCTTGCTTAGACACTCATGAGCTCTGCCCTGGCTTCTTAACCAGTTTTCAACCTCCGTCTTTGCACTTCCTCAAAATCATCTTTCATGAAGCCTCTAGACTGAACTGGCTAAAACTTCATTTGCTTAATACCCTTTATGTAACTTATTTTTCTTTTTTTTTTTTTTTATTATACTTTCAGTTCTAGGGTACATGTGCATAACGTGCAGGTTTGTTACATATGTATACATGTGCCATGTTGGTGTGCTGCACCCATCAACTCGTCAGCACCCATCAATTCATCATTTATATCAGGTATAACTCCCCAATGCAATCCCTCCCCCCTCCCCCCTCCCCATGATAGGCCCCATTGTGTGATGTTCCCCTTCCCGAGTCCAAGTGAGCTCATTGATCAGTTCCCACCTATGAGTGAGAACATGCGGTGTTTGGTTTTCTGATGTGGAGAAATAGGAACACTTTTACACTGTTGGTGGGATTGTAAACTAGTTCAACCATTATGGAAAACAGTATGGCGATTCCTCAAGGATCTAGAACTAGATGTACCATATGACCCAGCCATCCCACTACTGGGTATATACCCAAAGGATTATAAATTATGCTATGTAACTTATTTTTCTATGGGGTCATGTCTATGTTTCATAACATGACATACAATATTCTCCACCAATCATCCATGCCAACATCTGGAGTGTTATTTATTCCCATTTCCTGTCTTGTCATTATATGGTTATATATATATCACATGGACCCATTACCATATGGTTCGATTAATCTCCCAGTGGTTAGTTCCTCACATCTATTTCTTGCCTCATTGTCTGTGCAGATTCCTCTATCTGGCATTATCCATGACTCTTATCTTTCCTGTATTTTGCTAGATAAACTTCCTATTCACCTTTTAAAACTCAGTTCAGGCACTATACCCTCTAGAAAGTGTTCTTTGAATCCTGTCATTCCATCTGTAGTCAAGCTAAGGGCCCATCCTTTAAGATCTTGTAGAACTTGTGGCATTATCCTATCACTTTATTTACTTCATTTTTTGGAAAACAGTTTATGTTTCTATTTCAATCAATGAGCTCTACATATCTTAGAAGAAAGAATTACCTAGAACAACGTTGGCCAACTATGAGGTGCTTAATTGATATTTGTGGAACAGAAGTAAATTGCTGATCATAGCTTTTCATTTGTATCTCCAATTTTTTCACCATGTTCCAAAAACTTACAGTTTTTTATATATGTTGTTTTATTTTCCAACTTCCCTGGATTTATTCATGCCATTTTATTCCCTACTGAGAATGCAACCTTCTTTTAAAACACCCTATGGAAATGCTATATAATTTTATAGAGCTATTTTGAATGCTTTCTCCTCCCTAAGGCTTTTGGTGATTTCCTCATATTACTGAACTAAATGATCACAACAGTCTGTCTCTTTTCATCATTTTATTTGACAGTTATGGGTTCTTATACTCATTTCCTGATACGTGGTCAGCTTCAAGAGGCTAAGTGTCTTTTTGTTTGTGCTTGTGTTTTTGTTTGTACTACATATTATGTATCATAATTCTTGTTAAAATAGATGTTTCATAAATATTTATTCATTTGAAGAGAACTATTTCTGCTATTGTTTACAGAACAATTTTCCTCAAAAGTGCAACTTAAGTAATAATTTCCAACTACAAACATTACAGAAACCAACTAAATGAAAAGGAGGTGTTCTAATAAAAACACAAAAACTTGCCATAACTTCAAAAAATATATTCTGAAGAAAAGGTCAGCACAGTTAGCTTCCTGATGGGCTGACAAGCCATTCCTCTAAGGGATACTGATAAGTTGGTAAAAATAATAGCTAATAACCTAGAGTCTATAGAAAAGTGAACTAGGTGGTTATCAGACTAAAAAAAGAGGTAAACACGACCACTGGGGAGAAATAGATGTAATGAGAAAGATAATCACATGGCTTGCTTTCAGACAGAAGTAAACATAGCAAGGTTTTATGCCAAATTAGGGAAATAACAGAAGGACTGGATCAATCCTCACATGCAGCTAGAATAAATCCCCAATGTGGTTCACTGAAGAGTAGTGGAGCATATCTATGAGAACTCAGAACAAGTATCCTACTGGGAATGCCAAGAAACTCAGCTGAACTCTCTGTCTTCTGCTATGGCACCAATCCATCAGACAATAGAAAAGTGAGTGGGCACAAATGCTGCGCTGAGGATAAAGAACCCCTTCTCAGATACGGCATAAATAGTCTGAGATATTCCTATATCACATGAGAATAAATTCTGAACAGAAACTCTCACTATGGACAAGAAAACTAGAATAAGTCGTTATGCAAATTCAACACAACAAACACATGAGATACATACCATAGTATCAAAAGGCAAAGTACTAAATTTGAAGAATTTATTTAAAGTAACAGAAGAAATTTTCTCAAAATTGTTTCAGCCTATAGAACACAAAAGAATATATGTTTTGTGTGTGATTTTATTAAGAAAATGAAAAAGACAGCTTCAATAAAAGTAAAAAGAGCAGACCCAACTAACATTATTGCACAATTAATAAATATAGAAATATAAGAAGCAGCAAGAAGTGGAAAACACTGAAAACCATAATACATACATGGAAGAGTGCCTCTAGATCACCACTGTGAGTTCAGCTTGAAAATAGGAAGTTATAAAAGTAATTGGAAAGAAGCTAATACATATGCATGAAGGATAAAGATAATCCAACATATATCACTGATATAAGTGAAGTAGAGAAATCAACAAATGAAAGTAGGCTTATTCAGCAATTTAACACAAAAATCTTCATGAAGAGGAGAAAAAAAATCTCTGAAACTTCAATGTGAAGTCACACATTATATCTCAGCAAAATTTTATTAAGAATTCTCAATTTTTTTATTATTATTATACTTTAAGTTCTAGGGTACATGTGCATAACGTGTAGGTTTGTTACATATGCATACTTGTGCCATGTTGGTGTGCTGCACCCATCAACTCGTCAGCACCCATCAACTCGTCATTTACATCAGGTATAACTCCCAATGCAATCCCTCCCCTCTCCCCTCTCCCCATGATAGGCCCCAGTGTGTGATGTTCCCCTTCCTGAGTCCAATTGATCTCATTGTTCAGTTCCCACCTATGAGTGAGAACATGCGGTGTTTGGTTTTCTGTTCTTGTGATAGTTTGCTAAGAGTGATGGTCTCCAGCTGCATCCATGTCCCTACAAAGGACACAAACTCATCCTTTTTTATGGCTGCATAGTATTCCATGGTGTATATGTGCCACATTTTCTTAATCCAGTCTGTCACTGATGGACATTTGGGTTGATTCCAAGTCTTTGCTAATGTGAATAGTGCCACAATAAACATACGTGTGCATGTGTCTTTAAAGCAGCATGATTTATGATCCTTTGGGTATATACCCAGTAATGAGATGGCTGGGTCATATGGTACATCTAGTTCTAGATCCTTGAGGGATCGCCATACTGTTTTCCATAATGGTTGAACTAGTTTACAATCCCACCAACAGTGTAAAAGTGTTCCTATTTCTCCACATCCGCTCCAACACCTGTTGTTTCCTGACATTTTAATGATTGCCATTCTAACTGGTGTGAGATGGTATCTCATTGTGGTTTTGATTTGCATTTCTCTGATGGCCAGTGATGATGAGCATTTTTTCATGTGTCTGTTGGCTGTATGAATGTCTTCTTTTGAGAAATGTCTGTTCATATCCTTTGCCCACTTTTTGATGGGGTTGTTTGTTGTTTTCTTGTAAATTTGTTTGAGTTCTTTGTAGATTCTGTATATTAGCCCTTTGTCAGCTGAGTAGATTGCAAAAATTTTCTCCCATTCTGTAGGTTGCCTGTTCACTCTGATGGCAGTTTCTTTTGCTGTGCAGAAGATCTTTAGTTTAATTAGATCCCATTTGTCAATTTTGGCTTTTGTTGCCATTGCTTTTGGTGTTTTAGACATGAAGTCCTTGCCCATGCCTATGTCCTGAATGGTATTAGCTAGGTTTTCTTCTAGGATTTTTATGGTATTAGGTCTAACATTTAAGTCTCTAATCCATCTTGAATTAATTTTCGTATAAGGAGTAAGGAAATGATTCAGTTTCAGCTTTCTACTTATGGCTAGCCAATTTTCCCAGCACCATTTATTAAATAGGGAATCCTTACCCCATTTCTTGTTTCTCTCAGGTTTGTCAAAGATCTGATGGCTGTAGATGTGTGGTATTCTTTCTGAGGACTCTGTTCTGTTCCATTGGTCTATATCTCTGTTTTGGTACCAGTACCATGCTGTTTTGGTTACTGTAGCCTTGTAGTATAGTTTGAAGTCAGGCAGCGTGACCATGATCAAGTGGGCTTCATCCCTGGGATGCAAGGCTGGTTCAACATTCACAAATCAATAAACGTAATCTAGCATATAAACAGAACCAAAGACGAGAACCACATGATTATCTCAATAGATGCAGAAAAGGCTTTTGACAAAATTCAACAGCCCTTCATGCTAAAAATGCTCAATAAATTCGGTATTGATGGAACGTACCTCAAAATAATAAGAGCTATTTATGACAAACCCACAGCCAATATCATACTGAATGGGCAAAACCTGGAAAAATTCGCTTTGAAATCTGGCAAAGACAGGGATGCCCTCCCTCACCACTCCTATTCAACATAGTGTTGGAAGTTCTGGCTAGGGCAATCAGGCAAGAGAAAGAAATCAAGGGTATTGAGTTAGGAAAAGAAGAAGTCAAATTGTCCCTGTTTGCAGATGACATGATTGTATATTTAGAAAACCCCATTGTCTCAGCCCAAAATCTCCTTAAGCTGATAAGAAACTCAGCAAAGTCTCAGGATACAAAATTAATGTGCAAAAATCACAAGCATTCTTATACACCAGTAACAGACAAACAGAGAGCCAAATCAGGAATGAATTTCCATTCACAATTGCTTCAAAGAGAATAAAATACCTAGGAATCCAACTTACAAGGGATGTAAAGGACCTCTTCAAGGAGAACTACAAACCACTGCTCAGTGAAATCAAAGAGGACACAAACAAATGGAAGAACATACCACACTCAAGGATAGGAAGAATCAATATCGTGAAAATGGCCATACTTCCCAAGGTTATTTATAGATTCAATGCCATCCCCATCAAGCTACCCATGAGTTTCTTCACAGAATTGGAAAAAACTGCTTTAAAGTTCATATGGAACCAAAAAAGAGCCCGCATTGCCAAGACAATCCGTAGTCAAAAGAACAAAGCTGGAAGAATTCTCAATATTTTAAAGAGAGATAACCCCAAAAGCCTATACCAATTAATGGCCTGAACTCATTCTCCCACACCAACCCTAGGCAGTCACTATCTATTTTCTGTCTTTATAGATTTGTTTATTCTTGATATTTCATATAAATGTGGTTATAAGAGAGATGGATTTTCTGTCTGGCTTCTATTGCTTAGTCCGATGTTTGAAGGTCAATCCATGTTGTAGCACTAATTAGTAATTCATTTATTTTTATTGCCAGATAATATAGATATACATTTTATTTATCCATTAATTAGTTGATGAATGTTTGAGTTATTTCTATATTGGGGCTCTTATGAATAATGCTGCTATTAGCATTCATGTACAAACGTTTGCTTGAATACCTATTTTTAATTATTTTCCATATATGTATAACTAAAAGTGAAATTAGTGGGTGATATGGTAATTCTATGTTTGTTTGAGGAACCAAGGAACCACAAAACAGTTTTTTCTCAGTAGTTACACTATTTTATAATTCCACCAGCAGTGTACGAAGGTTCTAATTTCTTCATTTACTAATTATGGTCAGTATTTTGTTTTGTTATATTAGCTATTCTGGCAAGTATGAGGTAGTGTAAAATTTCGGTTAATGATTAATTATAGTGAACATCTTTTCATATGCTCATCAGTTATTTCTATGTCTTCTTAAAATAGGCAATTTTAAAAACAGAATTACTTTATCCTACTCAGTTTGTTTCACATTTTTTAGAAGCTTAGAGGAATATTTTAAAGAATTAATATTTTCTGTCATGATTGAAATTTTGTAATACTTTTCATTCTACTTTAGTTTTTCTTCTGTTATTTATATATTAATGTTTTTTGAAATTATATCTGTAATGTGATATAATTTTGTGATGCATATTAATACCTTTCTCCCTGTAAATGAAAAAAGCATGTTAATCACATCACCTAATGAGAAAAATTAATTTTTCTGACTGATGGAATTTGGATGATGTTTCAAAACATGTCTTTTAAACACTAAAGTTGTGTTTAAATTTACAACAAATTTACTGTTTATTTTCTTTAAGATAAACATGCATATATATTTTTTAAAAGAAGATAGAAAAATGACCAGCATGTATATGAAAAGATGCTCAACATCACTAATCATCAAGGAATGTAAATCAAAACCACAATGAGATATGATGTCACACATTTTAGAATGGCTATTATAAAAAAGACAAAAGATAACAAATATAGGCAAGGATGTGTAGTAAAGAGAATCCTTGTACACTGCTAGTGGGAAGGTAAATTGATAGAGCCATTATGAAACACAGCACGGAGAGTTCTCAAAACATTAAAAATATAATTACCTTATAATCCAACAGCCTCACTTTGGGGTATATATCCAAAGGAAATAAAATCAGTATGTCAAAGAGGTACCAGCACTCTCAAGTCTGTTGCAGCATTATTTACAATAATCAAGATTCAGAATCAACCTAAGTGTCTATCAAAGGATTACTGGATTAAAAAAAAATGTTCTCTCTCTCTTGCTTTCTCTGTCTTTACACACACATACACACACACACACATACACATATCCACACACACACAAATATTATTTAGTCTTTATAAAGAAGGAAACACTGTCATTTGTGACAACGTGAGTGAACTTGAGGATGTTATGCTAAACCATGCTTAAAAACACAAACACTGCATGATCTTACTCACATTTGGAGTCTGAAAAAGTCAAACTCAGAAGTGGAGTCACACTCAAGTGATGGTTGCCAAAAGATGGGGGTAGGGAAAATGAGGAGATGTTGGCCGAAGTCTACAGAGGTTCAGTTATGCAGGATGGATAAATTCCGGAGAACTAATGTGAAGCATGATGACTATGGTTAATAACACTGTATTGTTGTCTTTGTTTGTGTTACTATATATAACAAAGTACTACAGCCTGGGTGATTTAAAAAACAATAGAAATTTATTTGCCACCGTCTGGAGGCAAGGAAGTCCAAGATCAAGGTGCCCATAGAATTAGTATCTGATGAGGGCTGCTGCTTGCTCCAAGATGATGCCTTATTGCTATGTCCTCCTGAGGGAAAAATCCTGTGGCGGATGGGACAGAAGGGCAAAAGGGGTTGATGCTAGTTCCCTCCTGCACTTTTATAAGATCACTAATTCCATTCATGAAGGCTCCATCCTCACAAGTTAACCATCTACTAAATGTCCCACTTCTTAATACTAGCACATTGGTGATTATGTTTCAACACATAAACTTGTGGGGATTCATTCAGATCGTAGCAATTGTATACTTAAAATTAACTAAGAGAGTAAATCTTAAATATTCTCACCATACACAGAAAAATAAGTTATCTATTTGAAGTGATGGATATGTTAATTAGCTAGATCATGGTAATCATTTCACAGTGTTTAGGTATATCAAAATATCACATTGCACACCATAAATGTAATCAATTTCCTTTGTTAATTGTACCTCAATAAATGTGGAAAAACTAAAAATAATAAACATATATCAATTTTACAACAATGCAGTAATTTGTATTAAAAAATGAAAGAGGGCTGGGTGTGGCAGCTCAAGTCTGTAATCTCAGCACTTTGGGAAGCTGAGGCGGGCGGATCGCTTGAAGTCAGACGTTCAAGACCAGCATGACCAACCGTGAAACCTCCATCTCTATTAAAAATACAAAAATTAGCGGAGCATGGTGATGCAAACCTGTAAACCCGGCTACTCAGAGGCTGAGGCACGAGAATCGCTTGAACCTGGGAGGCAGAGGTTGCGGTGAGCTGAGATCACACCACTGCGCTCCAGTCTGGGCGACGGAGCGAGACTCTGTCAAAAAAAAAAAAAAAAAAAAAAAAAAAGAAAAGAAAAGAAAAGGAGACAGATTCGAATTCGAAACGTTGACTAAAAGCAGCTCATGTGCACCGCTGTCACGGAAAGCAAACAAAGGTCTGAGCAAATACTGAGTTTTAAGGTGAATCGTTTAAGAAACCACATAGGGATCCATCAAGGGGGCAAGAGAATACACGGGTGACAGAGAAGAGTAAAACAGGGTAGGTGCCCACTCAGGACTGGTACAGAGCCAGGAGAAGCTCCCTAACATGTGGAAAGGGTGAGAAAGAGCCCCAAGGTAATCCACATTTCCCACAGGGACCTGTGCAATCCTGAGAATGAAAGAGTCCTCCCTTCACAACACCACGAGGCCTCCAGACCAATACAGAGATCTGCACAGAGTTTCTGCAGAGTATCACTCAAGACCACAGGGGCCCCACAGTCCTTAGACTCCTCAGCAGCCGAGAGCCAGCTACCAGAATACCAATAGAGGCAGTCACAGTGCTGGAGGAGCAGTCAGACTGCTCCACTCCTCCCTGCCCAACAAGGCTCTGCTCCTGCTCCCAGCGCAGCAGCCGCTCTACTGCCTGAACTCTGCCAGTGGGCACCGTTCTGTGTTCCCCTGGAAAAAATCCAGAAAGTGGACTGGGCAATTCCTCCCAACCCCACTGCTACTAGCCAGGTGGGACCTGCCACCTCGGGCTTGCAGCACAGCAGCCCCTCTCCTGCCTGAACTCTGCCGGGAAACACAGCCCTGTGTTCCTTCAGGAAACACCCCGACAGTGCATGGGGTAACTCCATAGCCAGGCAAGATTCTCTGGCTTGGGCAGCACCCAAGAAGGGGAGGAGCTCCTACACCCAGAATACTGAGTGGGGTGAGACGCCTGGGTTCATGAACTGACAGGGGAGAGGGCCATGCCTTCTTCTACAGAACCAGTTTAAAAATAGTGTGCCCTGGGCCGGGCGCGGTGGCTCAAGCCTGTAATCCCAGCACTTTGGGAGGCCGAGACGGGTGGATCACGAGGTCAGGAGATCGAGACCAACCTGGCTAACACGGTGAATTCCCATCTCTACTAAAAAATACAAAAAACTAGCCGGGCGAGGTGGTGGGTGCCTGTAGTCCCAGCTACTCGGGAGGCTGAGGCAGGAGAATGGCGTAAACCCAGGAGGCGGAGCTTGCAGTGAGCTGAGATCTGGTCACTGCACTCCAGCCCGGGTGACAGAGCGAGACTCCGTCTCAAAAAAAAAAAAAAAAAAAAAAAAAAAAAAAAAAAAAGCATGCCCTGGCTGGGCGCGGTGGATCAAGCCGATAATCCTGGCACTTTGGGAGGCCGAGGAGGGCGGATCATTTCATAGTGTTTAGGTATATCAAAATATCACATTGTACACCATAAATATAATCAATTTCCTTTGTTAATTATACCTCAATAAATGTGGAAGGAGATCGAGACCATCCTGGCTAACATGGTGAAATCTCGTCTCCACTAAAAATACAAAAATATTAGCTGGGTGTGGTGGCGGGCGCCTGTAGTCCCAGATGCTCCTGAGGCTGAGGCAGGAGAATGGCATGAATCCGGGAGGCGGAGCTTGCAGTGAGCTGAGATCTCGCCACTGCACTCCAGCCTGGAGGACAGAGCAAGACTCCGTCTCAAAAAATAAAAATAAAAATAAAAATGTGCCCTGTCTACTAGCTGTGGCCTCTGCCTGAGGGTACCCCATGATGTCATGAAGCACCTAACAAAGGAAATGCAGACATGGGGCCAGTGACGGCAGGGGCTCCTTCAAGGCCCTGGAACAGACCTAACGAGGGAATTCTCCCTCTCTCCCTTCCATCACAGAGCATACTACAGAAATAAAAAAAAGAGCCACATGGCTGAGTAAGACCCTGTCTGCCAGCCATCACTCACTCTTATGTGCTAGCCATCACTCTTAAGAGTATCCTAAGATACTCTTATCTACTGGATACCAGACCAAATTACAACACCAAAAATATTCTGCCAGTATACAGTGCCTGAAACCTATGGCAAAAATTTGTTCGCAAATGAAGATACTGTACAGAGCCTTAGACCTCTGAAAGCACCCAGAAATGAAGTGAACTGATTATACTCATCTTATGTCACAGTTAATAAAACAGAAGCCCTCTCAGATGAGAAAAAAATCAGTGCAAGAATTCTGGCAATTTGAAAGTCAGTGACTTCTTACCTCCAAACAAACACACTAGTCCCAGAGCAATGGTTTCTAACCCATTGAAATAGCTGAAATGACAAAAAATAGAATTCAGAATCTGGATGGAAAGGAAGCTCATTGAGATTCAGGAGAAACTTGAAACTCAATCTATGGAATCCAAGGAATCCAGTAAAATGATCCAAGAGTCGACAGGTAAAAGAACTGTTTTAAGAAAGAATCAAACTGAACTTCAGGAATTGAATTTTCTACAATAGTTTCATAACACTGTTGGAAGAATTAACAGCAGAATAGACCAAGCTGAGGAAAGACTCTCAGAGCTCAGTGACTGATTCTTTGAATCAACTCAGTCAAACAAAAATAAAGAAAAAAAATAATTTACAAAAATAAACAAACCACTGATAAATATGGGATTATGCAAAGAGACCAAATCTATGAATCATTGGTATTCCTGAGATAGAAAGGGGAGAGAGTAAGCAACTTGTAGAACATATTTCAGGATATAGTCTATGAAAAATTATTCAATCTTGCTAGAGAGGTGGGCATGCAAATTCAAGAAATACAGATAACTCTTGTGAGATACTATACAAGATGACCATCTCCAGGGCACATAGTCATCAAATTCACCAAGGTTATTGCAAAAACAAAACAAAACAAAATCTTAAAGGAAGGTAGAGAGAAAGGCCAGGTCAATTATAAAGGGGGCCCCATCAGGCTGGCGGCAGACATCTCAGCAGAAATGTTACAAGCCAGAAGAAAATTGGGGCCTAATTTTAACATCCTCAAAATAAATTCCAACCATGAATTTCATATCTCTCCAAACTAAGTTCATAAGCCATGAAAGATAAATAAAATCCTTCTCACGCAAGCAAACACTAAAGGAATTTGTTACCACCAGACCAGCCTTATAAGAGTGCTAAACATGACACAAGCAACTGGGAAAGGACTCCCTATTCAATAAATAGTGCTGGGATAACTGGCTATTTATATGCAGAAGAATGAAACTGGACCATCTCTTTTTTCACTATATGCAACAATTATGTAAAAATTGATTAAAGACTTAGATGTAAAACTTTAAACTATAAAAATCCTAGAAGAAAACCTAAGAAATACCCTTCTTGACATTGACCTTGGCAAAGACTTGGCCTAAGTCCTCAAAAGCAATTGCAACAAAAACCAGAAATTAACGAGTGGGGCCTGATTAAACTAAAGAGTTTTTGCACAACAAAGGAAACTATCAACAGAGTAAATGGACAACCTACAGAATGGGAGAAAATATTAGCAAACTATGCATCTGACAAAGGTCTAATACCAAGAATGTATAAGGAATTTAAACAAATGAATAGCAAAAGCAAGTAACCCCATTAAAAAGTGGACAAAACACAAAAATAGACACTTCTCAGAAGACATACAAGTGGTCAACAAACATATGAACAAATGCTTATTATCTCTAATCATCAGAGGAATGAAAATTATAATCACAATTAGGTGCCATCTCACACCAGTCAGAATGGCTATTATTAAAATTTCAAAAAACAACAGATTCTGGCATGGCTTCAAAGAAAAGGGAATACTTTTATACTGTTTATGGGAAGGTAAATTAGTTCAGTCACTGTGGAAAACAGTAGATTTCTAAGAGAACTTAAAACAAGTCTACCATTCAACACAGCAATCCCATTACTTTGAATATAGAATAATCTATATTCAAAGAAAAATAGATTATTACACCAAAAAGACACGTGCATTAATACGTTCATCACTGCACTATAAATAAGAGCAAATACATGGAATTCACCTAGGTGCCTATTAATGGTTAATTGGATAAAGAATATGTAGTACATATATACCGTGGAACACTATGCAGCCATAAAAAAGAATGAAATCCTGTCCTTTGCAGCAACATGGTTGGAGTTGGAGGTCATAGTCCTAAGTGAGTTAATGCAGGAGCAGAAAACCAAATAATGCATGTCCTCACTTAAGTGGGAGCTTAAGCATTAAACATGCATGGACGTAAACATGGGAACACTAGACACTGCAGAATACTAGAGGGAGGTTAGAGAAAAGGGAACCTGGATTGAGAAACTACCTACTGGGTACTATGCTCACCACTCAGATGCAATATACCCATGTTACAAACCTGCAGTGTAACCCCTGTATCTAAATAAAAATTGAAATTAAGAAAAAATCTATTAAAAAAATAGAGAGTGAGAAAGTAAGAAAACGAGAAATAGAGAGAGAAACAAAAAAAGGAAACACTCAAAGCAAATATGCCAAGAAGTAACCAGTGGCGAATTCCCATTGATGAAAGCATCGACTGTTGTTACTTGCTTTGCAATTTTCTATAATTTATTTTTAATTTTTGTATTGATTCCTAAGTCCTAAAACAAGTTCCTTCTACTTCAGGGTGGCAAGTCAATTAAACATGCATGAATAAACTTGAGTCTATGGGCAAACTGTATATAATAATAGTAATCAATAACTGTTTAGATGCAGTTTCCATGCTCCATAGAAAAATATCAAAAATGAATATCTGAGAGGTAATCCAATGCCCTCCTTTATAATATAATACAAAGCAGGATGTTATATGACTTTGTTTTGTAATTTGGCTTTAAAGATGCTCTGTTAACTAGTAGAGATTATACATAAAAATCATTTTAAATCTCAATTAAAGACAGTATCAGTAAAGGCAGAAGTAAGCAGTCCATTTTTTAAAAATGGAGTTTGAAATGACTTGATGTCAAAGAAATGAAATAAAATTTTAAGCTTTTTTGGCCTTAGGATTCTCAGGAAAGAATAAATAGACAATTATAAAATGGCTTAGCTTCTTTTATATCTTAAATAAATAGAATGGGGTTTTTGTTTACTACATAATGTATCATTTAAAGTGCTGATAAGATAATGTAGTAGAATGTCATATGTTTCCTTCCAGCAGTAGTTGTTTACTACATAATGTATCATTTAAAGTGCTGATAAGATAATGTAGTAGAATGTGATATGTTTCCTTCCAGCAGTAGTTACCTAGCTGAAAACTAAATAATAGATTTGATGTTAAAATGCTAATTTTAAAGTACTTTAAAAATAATCTTAGGTTCACTATCAATGGAGTGACAATTTTAACATTATCCTGAATGTTTATTAATATTTTTACTATATATCTTTTATTCCTAAATTCACTAATATCCATATGTCTGTAAAGAACATATTTATCATTTTTTGTTACACTAAATTAAAAGTCAAGATATATATTAAAGATGAGTTATGTAACCATTTTATTTAATTTTATCTAAGTATAATTGTAACTCACATAATTAAGATATATCATCATTGAAAATATCTTATTTCTCAATATGTTTCCAAGCCGTGTATTGCTTTACCTTTGTGTGCTGACTGTATACTACTGGATCTTAACAATTAAAAAAATACCATATATATCTTTACTGGGTTCTTATTTATTTATTTATTTATTTTTTTGCTCTGTAGTGACCAAACAGCCTCAATTTTGAAATGTATAAAATATATATTTGTATGTTTCCAACTGAATATTTCAAAATATTGACACATGATTACAAAGATTAGTTCAGAGCATGTATTTTCAAAGTGTCAGCATTTGAGATTATTTTGCCTTTATATTTATTATTAAACAACTCTTGGTACAAATGCAGAGGAGAGCCCACAAAACCATGTGTAGAAAGCGGTCTTAAATGAAAGAAGAGTAACTTCCCACTGTAATACAAAAGAACAATGTAATGTGTTTAAACAGAAGAAAATGGTTTGATATCTGGAAGATGGAGCTGTTCCTTCCCAATTTCTATTTTATTATTATCATTACTATTAATAGGAATGCCATCTGTTGATTGTAGAAGGCTTCAGGTGGGTGGAGATTAAGGAATGAAGAGAAACTTTGAAATAGCTCTTGTGGGAGGGTTTGAATAAGTTGCAAATAGAAATATAATAATGGTTGGAATGTTCCAGTGCATTTGAAGTTGGTAAATATTATAGGAGTCAAGATATCATTAGCATCAATGGTAATTTCTCCAGAGATTCTTGATTGTCTAAGTGATATGGTTTGTCTGTGTTTCTACCCAAATCTTAAATCTCATGTTGAATTGTACTCTCAGAATTTCCATGTGTTGTGGGAGGGACCTAGTGGGAGGTAATTGAATAATGGGGGCTCGTCCTTCCTGTGCTATTCTCATTTTAGTGAATAAGTCTCACAAGATCTGATGGGTTTATCAGGGGTTTCCGCTTTTGCTTCTTCCTCGTATTTCTCTTGCCACCTCCATGTAAGAAGTGCCTTTTGTCTTCCACCATGACTCTGAGGCCTTCCCAGCCATGTGGAATTAATTGTAAGTCCAGTTAAATCTCTTTTTGTTCCCAGTTTCTGGTATGTCTTTATCAGCAGCATGAAAATGGACTAATACACTAAGTGACGGCATAAGAACTTGGACAGTTGGGGATTGTTCAGGACTAAAGTATTGTCATACAGAGGAAATGAAATATTGAAGGGTCCAGGGTGTTGAGAATATAGCAGAGTGTAAATAAAATGATATGCTGTGGAATAAAGTAGATGAAGAAGAAAACAAAATTTAGATTTGTGCAGTACTGAATTACATGTTTATCATTCAAATGTAAAATTTATGCTTTTTTTGTTAGTTTAAAAACAATTGTTTTTCCTTATGGGTAATTTTTTTTTTTTTTTTAATCTACCTAACGTTTGCTGTACTATGTTTATTTTCTTTCATTTTAAATATTTTCCATAACTGATTTATTTATTACCCCTTTTAATTGTGAGATATACCTCCAGTACAGTGCATAAGATATATGTGAGCAATTTTAGGCATAATTACAAAGTGGTGAAGTGATGGAACATTGCCTGATTTGCATGTGTATTCCTCCCTAGTTACTTATTCCTTTTCTTCTTAGAGATAACCAATACCCTGATTTTATGAATATAATGTCCTTAGAATTATTTTTTATTGTGCCAATTATACATGACTTCTAAACTACATAAGCCATATCCCCGATAGATAAGGGAAATATACGGTTTTTATTTATAAGCAACTTACTTCTTCTTAATCATAGTGATTATGAGATGCATGTGTATTGTTGTGTGTAGATGTAGCTCATTTATTTTTACTACTGTATAACAAGAGTAATCAGACTTGTTAATTGTATGTCCTTTTCACACTCTAAAAATTATTGAGAACCACAGAAAGTATTGGTTTATGTTCTGTATCTATAAACATTGATTAAATTAGAAATAAAAAACTGAAATATTTTGTAAATTTTACGTTTATTATTAGAATTTATGTAAGCTTATTACAAAAATCTTATTACATGGCAATGCAAATCACATAATTTTTAAAAAATTATTGCCATTTGAAAAATTCAGTGAGAAGAGTAGCATTGTCTCATATATTTTTGTCTCTTTAATATCTGACAAAAAGAGATAGCTGGATTCTAATATTTGCTTCTCTGTTTCATCTGTTGCAATAGGTACAAAGCAATATACAAAAAATATAAATAAAAATCAGCATCACGCAAATATATAAGTAGAAGACATCAGAATCTTAATAAAGTATACACCTTATTTTTGACACTGCACAAAACTCAAAACATGGTTGTTTTTCAAAGTTAAGTTCCAATGTGAACTTGAAACTCTATCAGTGAACTTTATATTTTGTTAGTTTAAAATCCACTTGTTTATCTGCAACTTTGAATCAATCTTTACCTATCTATCATTCTGAAACAGTATTAATTGGTCATTTGGCAAATCAAGTTATCAGAATTATGAAGATCTTTTAAATGTCAATACATTTCATTAAATAATATAAAAAAATTGATTTGTCAATATCATCAGCAATCTCATCAGAAAAAGCCTTTAAATAATAGAAAGCAGTCAAACTCCAACTGGCGGGTAAAAGTCCCTTGAAATTATAACGTTACGGGTTCAAATTTTATCATTAGCAATAAATATGGGAAGTTGTTTTACTTGAAGTGATGGAGATACTTTGTTATTTTTAAGACAACTATGAAATACTTAAGTCAGAATATCCATAATTTGCTTATAAGTTATGTTTTTCAAGTATAAATGGAAAAAGCAGCTGATTCATTTGCACCTAAAAAAAACAAAAAGTGTTGTGCCCTGGTAAAAACCATCGTATTTTAGTATCTGGCAGAAATGCTTTATAAATTCTCTTCTCTTTCCACAGAATATTAAAAACATATGTATTCATGGAGTGAGATTTAATGACATTTAATTTTGTTACTGCTCATTTGAGGAGATTCTAACTAAAACTTTTTTTCCCTTGTGACTGCGGTGAAGAACACAATGAGTACTAGTACAGTTTGGTGCCACTACTGGGATTTGTGTTAGGACACGAAGGCTTCATTTGCTATCACTTTGCATAATCGTGCAAATGTTAATACAGTGTAAAAAGCAAAATGTGTCCTATTATTATGGAAATAATTTTGACTCTGCAGACTCTCTGAAAGTGCCCCAAGGACTATCAGGGATACATGACAGCACTTTGAAAAACCATTGCTACTTAGTATTCCAAGGTATAAATATATCACAATGTATTTAATCTTTTTACTAGAAATGGTCATTGAATCATTTCTGGGTCTGTTTCTATTGATTCATGTTTCTCCTTGTTGTGTATTATATTTTCATGTTTCTTTGAATGCTTGGTAATTTTTTATTGGATGCCAGACATAGTGAATTTTATCATGTTAGGAGCTAGATTTTTTCTTTGCAATTCCTTCAAATGTTTTGGGGCTTTGTTCTGTGATAGTCATTGAAGATAGTTGATCTTTTAAATATTTCCTTTTAAGATTTATTAAGGAGTATCAGAACAGCCTTTAAGTTAGGACTAATTTTGTCTCTACTGAGGCAGGGCCCTCTGAGTACTCTCCCCAGTGCTTCATTCATCAGGAGGTTTATCCACTTTGGTTTACGGGTACACTATGGCTAATCCTGTCTTAGTTCTGGGGATTGGACTGTCTTTTCCTTTTAGGTGCTTCTTCCCTTGGTCCCAAGTAGCATCTTCTCCTGCAAGTGCTGACCAATAACCAGCTCAAGAACCCATTTTAGACCCCCAGAACCGTCATTCTATACAACTCTCTTCTCTCTGTACAGCTTTCTCTTCCTTGTACTTTTTCTGGAATATTCTAACTACCTTGTTGTGACAGACAGATTCGAAAGTGATTCCTAATGAGTTACATGTTTGTATAATCCCCTCCTCTAGTGTACTGGCAGACCCTGTGACATGCTTCTAACCAATAGAATATGCTAAAAACAATGGAATTTAACTCCCTGGATTAAGTTATGTTATATACAATTCCAGTTGAGCAGAAAGGAGAGATTCTCCTGCTTGCTGATCTTGAGGAAGCTAACAGCCGTGTTGTGAACTGCCTACAGAGAGTGCCACCTGCCAGGAAATTCGGGCTGACTTTAGGACCTGAGGATAGACTCTAGCCAATAGCTGATAATTTTCCACAGGGTGATGAATTATGCAAAAAACCTGAATGAGTCCAGAAGCAGATCTTTCTCTAACTGAGCCTCTGGATGAGAAAACAGTCCTGCTGACACCTCGATTGCTGTCATATATTTATTTTAAAAGTACAAAATACCTGTTAGATCTAAAGGGCCGCCTCTGCCACATGTCAATTGTTCATAAATACACTTTGTTTATGAGCATTCTTTTCTGTTCTATGAGTGTAATTTTCTATCCTACACTAATAAAACAATTACTATTCCTTTTTAACTTCTGCATATGTGATAAAGACTCCTTTCCTTGTTATTCTTCTTTCTTCAAGATTTTCTTTGTTATTCTTGGACCTGTATATTATCCAAAAATTTTATAATCTGCTTGGCAAGTTCCAAAAAACCATGTTGAATATTTTGTTTGGAATTGTATTATAGTTTCATTTGAGGAATCTTTATATGTATATAATATTAAGTCCTGTAATCCACTAACAGATTATAGAATACTTCTCAATTTATTAATGTTTACTTTTAATATCTATCACTAAAGTTTTGTAATTCATGATCTCTTGTCTTTCTTTGATTTATTCCTAGGTAATTTATATTTTTGATTATAGGATATTTAATTTTTCCTTCTGTTTTTTGCTGATATATTTAATTATAATTGAGTTTTGAATATTTATTTTATATTATACCTTCATTAACTCATTAATTATAACTTACAATTTGTCTTTAGATAATGTCTTGGATTTTCTATGTATGTCAATATAACATCTGTGGATCAAGACAGTTCTTTCCTTTCTTCTCTTCTCTTTTCCATTTTCTCCAGCTCTTTCCTTTTTCCTTCTTTCCCTTGCTATCTAGAACCTGCACTGTAATTTCAATTTGTGATGCTGAGCATCCTTGTCTCATTCTGAAATTTAAATTAAAAACTTTCATTGCTTCACTGCTAAGTGTTATGCTCTCTGTGTTCATTTTATCTTTAAATTTGAGTGATAGATTCATTTATTTTCTAATATGAAAGTAAACTTGCATTCCTGAGATTAAACCCAACTCTGTCATACTGAAATATACTTTTTATAAAATGCTAGAATCATTTATCTACTACTTTGATATAACCTTTGTTAATAAGTGAGAATGACTTGTAATATTCTTTTCTCATACTTTCCTTATCAGATTTCACTATCAAGATTATTCTAATCTTATAAAATTAGATAAATGCTACTCCCTTTTTCCCACTCTCTGAGGCAATTTATGTAAAACTGGAAAGATATAAATATTTGCTAGATTTAAAATATTTGAATATTTGGTAGATTTTTCTTGGGAAGCCATTCAACCTTGGTGTTTATGTAAGTGCATGTGTATATATCTGTGAAAATCTTTGACTATCAGTTAATTTGTTATTGATATCTAATATTTGAACTTTTTTATGGTACAGATGATATTTTGTTATATGTGTGGAATGTATAATTATCAAATCAGGATATTTAGGATTTTTATCACCACAAGCATTCATTTCTATGTGTTGAGAACATTTCAAATCCTCATTTCTAGCTAATTTGAAATGTTTTTATTAGCTATTGTCACTCTATTAGCAAACACTAGAACTTATTATTTCTATCTAACTACATATTTGCACCCATTAACCAAGTTTTCACCCTGCGCCCACACCCATATACTTCCCAGCCTCTGTTAACCATCATCCCACTCTCTACCTCCATGAGATCAACTTTTGTAGCTCTCAAATATGAATGAATGGTTACAGTAAGCATCCTCTTCTTGCTTCAGTTCTTAGAGAAAACACTTTTCTTTTTATTCCCTTCATTATGATGTTAGCTGTGGGTAGGTCATATATGAACTTTATTATGTTGAGTTATGTTTCTTCTATACCCAGTTTTTTGAGAGTTTTTATCATGAAGAAATGTTGAATTTTACTGTTTTGTTTCTGCATCCATTGCGATTATCATATGGATTTGTCATTGTTTTGTTGATGTAATGTGTGATGTTTATGAATTTGCACATGTTGGACCATCATTACCTCCCTGGGATAAATCCCACCAAATTATGATATGCTATCTTTTTGGTGTGATGTTTGATTCTGTTTCCTAGAATTTTGTTGAAGATTTTTGCATCTATATTTATTAAGGATATTGGCCAGTAGTTTCCCTTTTTGTTGTTGCCTTGTCTGATTTTGGTATTAGGGTAATGTTAGCCTTGTAGAATGAGTTAGGCAGAATTTTCTCCTGTTCAATTTTTTTGATAGTTTTAAGGAGGGTTGGTTTTGTTCTTCTTTATTCATTGGTAGAACTCGTCAGTACAATCATCCAGTAGTGGGATTTTTGTTATTTTGAGGAGACTTTTATTATCAGTTTAATCCTGTTACTCATTATTGATTGGTTCAGGTTATCTATTACTTCCTGATTCAATCTTGGGAGGTTGTATGTTTCAAGAGATTTATTCATTGCCTCTAGGTTTTCCAATTTATTGGAATATACTTGTTTACAATAGTCTCTGATAATCTTTTGTATTTCTGTGGTATTGGTGGCAATGTTTCCTTTTTCATTTTTGATTTTGTTTGTTTGAGTACTCTTTCTTTTTCTTTGTTAGTCTAGCTAGCAGTTTATCAATTTTATTTCTTTTGAGAGAACAAGTTTCAATTTATTAATCCTTTGTACTGTTCCTTTAGTCTCTATTTTGTTTAGTTCTGCTCAGTTGTTTATTATTTATGTCCTTTAATAATTTTGGGTTTCATTTGTTCTTGCTTCTCTAGTTCCATGAAATACACCATTAGATGATTTATTTGAAGTCTTTTTACCTTTGGTTGTTTGGTTATTTACCTTTGCTTGTCTGTTTACCTTTGTTTGGTTGTTTGGAGATAGAGCCTTGCTCAGTGGAGTGATCTTGGCTCACTGAAGCTCTGCCTCCTGGATTCAAGAGATTCTCCTGCCTCAGCCTCCCTAGTAGCTAGGATTACAGGAGCACAGCACCACACCCAACTAATTTTTGTATTTTTAGTAGAGACAGGTTTCACAGTGTTGGCCAGTCTGGTTTCAAACTCCTTACCTCAGGTGATCCACCCACCTTGGCCTCCCAGAGTGCTGGAATTACAGGCATGAGCCACCATGCCCACCCTTTTTACCTTTTTAATGTAAGCATTTACTGCTATAAACTTTCATGTTAACATTTTTTTGTTGTTATTGTTTTGTTTTTTGCTGTATCCCATCGGTTTTGGTATATTGTTTTCATATGTTGTGTCTGATTTTTATTTGTTTCAATAATTTTCTTTTATTTCCTTGACCCAACAGTCATTCAGAAGCATGAATTTAATTTTTATGAATTTTCACTGTTTCTAAAGTTTTTCTTCTTACTGATTTTTAGTTGTATTTCATTGTTGCCTGAGAAGATACTTGATACGATTTCTTTTCAATTTCTTGAGACTCGTTTTATGGCCTAACATGTGGTCTATCCTGGAGAACATACCACTTGTTGATAAGAAAAATGTGTATTCTGCAACTGTTGGATAAAATATTCTATAAATGTTTATTAGGTCCATTAGGTGTAAAGTGCAATTCAAATCCAATGTTTCTTCGTGGTTTTTCCATCTGGGTGATGTTTGATACTGAGAGTAAAGTGATGAAGTCCCCAGCTATTATTGTACAGATTAGGACTTATTTGGGTCATTTTGTAATTGTTTTCTAGTTGCTTTGTATATCATTTCTTCCTTTCTTTCTCTCTTATTATTTATCATTGCAATTTGGTAGTTTTCCGTAGTGATAACATTTGAGTCTTTTCTCTTCTTCCTTTGAGTGTTTTCTCTGTCAGTGACTTTAAGACTTTTTTTGTGTTTTCATAATGATAATGGTAGATATCATCCTTTCACCTCTAGGTTTAGGACTTCTTTAAACATTTTTTGTATGTCTGGTCTATTGGTGATGAATTCCCTCAGCTTATGCTTGTCTTAGAAAAACTTTGTTTCTCTTTTATTTACAAAGGGTAACTTTTCTCAGTGTAGTATTCTCAGATGATAAAGTTTTTTTTCCCCTTTGGCAATTTAAATATATCACTCTAATTTTCCTGGCCTATAAGTTTTCTGCTTAGAAATCTGCTGTTAGTCTAATGATGGTTCCTTTATATGTGACTAGATGCTTTTCTCTTGCTGTATTTAGAATTCTTTGTCTTTGACTTTTGATAGTTTGACTATAATGTGCTGTAGGGAAGACATTTTGGGGTTGTATCTTTTTGGGGATTTCTAGGCTACCTGTATCTGGATGTTTAAGTCTCTTGATTGAATCAGGACGTTTCTGGTGATTATTTTATTAAACAGGTATTCTATGCCTTTGGCCTTCTCTTCAATTTCTGGGAGACTAGAAATTAGAATAATTTGTCATTTTATAATGCCCCATATGTCACATCACATCTCTATGGCGACTTTCTCATTCATATGCTGAATTACTTTTGTAATGTTTCTTATTGTTTATCTGTGTTGTTTTGTATCTCACTGAGCTTCTTTAATATCCTTTATTGAATTGTTTTTCTGGCATTTCATAAATTTCTGTTCTTTGGAATCTATTGCTAGAGAATTATTTTATTCCTTTGAAGGTGCTGAATTTTCTTGGTTTTTCATGTTTCTTGTGTCCATACATTGATATCTGTACATCTGGTATGAGAGTTGCATGCTTCAGTTTTTTTGATTAGCTTTGGTAGAGGAAGGATTTTTCCTGAAGATTTGTCTATAGTGATGTTTGGGTAGGATACTTTGATTTTAATTCTGGGTGTGTGTAGTAGAGTAGTCAATGTACAATTTCTTCAGCTATGAATACTGGCAATGGTGCCTATGATTTCCTCAGTGGCTTTGTTGCCATTTGTTAGTAGACACTGTTGGGAGACTTTTCTGGGACAAAGATGTTAGGTGGCAGCAGCAAACCAGGTATATCTGACATTGGGACACATGTGAATGTGCAACAGCTCTACTCCTGAACAGGACAGAGATACTGTCAGTGGGAGCAGCCCTAGAAAGGTGGACAGCGTTCAGGCTCTAGGAAGTACACACTTCAGCACCAGCAGCAACAGTGGAATGCAAGGAAAGCCCATCCTCTGAGTGTGTGTTAGTGCACAGCATCTGTGGTGCTGTTGGGGGAGCAGGGTTGCTGTCAGTGAGAATGGCCTTAGGCAGATAGGAAGCTCTCAGACTTTGGAGAGCACATACTTCAGCTCCCTTTTTCCCAGGAATAGTCTCTAGGGTGCATTGCATTCCCTCTTCCCCAGGGTGTAGGATTCTGTGTGAATTAGATTGCTGGGGACCCTACTGCATTGCTGGGTCTATCTGGTGTTGCACCTCTGCAGTCCTCCAGGTAGACACAGGAGATGTCAGTGGGGCTTCACAGATGTGGAAATACAAGGGCTGTTGGGCACTGAGGATGCAGTCTGATGGTGGCTGTGCTCTCAAAATGGCACTATGCTATTGCTGCTTAAGTCTTGGAGACTGAACTCCTTCACTGGAGCAATGCTGCCACACAGTGTTCATGCTTCTCCCTGTTAGTCAAAGGGCCTGTGAGGGTTGAGGAGCGTTCCTGTGTCTAGGATTGTAGGAGTCCATGATGAGAATGTGAATCTCTGGGAATCTCTCATTCACTCTTTGCCCACACTGGAGAACCTCTCTGGGCTCCCAGCAGATCCTGGCTGAGCTAGCTGCCTCATTTTTCCCTCTTCTGTGATTCAGGTGTTTCCTGTCACTTCTTTGCTGAATTCCAGTGTTGACTGTCTTTGATGTTCTATTGTAAGTATGATTATCTATTTGCTACTTTTATTCTTCTCTGAGAAGGGATTAGATGTACAATTTCTCTAGTCAGCCATGTTGAACCTATTGATTTTTTAACAGCCATAGCTACCAATATTTCATGGTGTTATGAGCAGTGTGTCAGGGGCTGTTCCAAGACCCAAGACTACACAGCTAGCAATTGATGAAGCCAGAATTTGGTCCCAGAAAGCTTGGTTCAAGAGTTTATGTTCTTAATTTACACAGCAAACTCCCTTTTAAGAATCATATAGATTTTGTCAGGTGGGCTTTGCTTTATTTTGCTTTTCGTACTTATTATTATTTCTATCTGAGTCCATTTAGGAAAGATTTTTTCAAATGTTTCCCATTTATGTAAAGTATAATTTATGTATGCCTTAAATATGCACAATTATTATGTGTTTATAAAAATTAAAAATTTAAAAATAAATCTAACCATGGCTCTTAAAAAAAGTACATACTCTGAGCTCAATGCTCTTTTGAATGCAAGTGTAACTCATCAGCCTCCCACACTGGGAAAATATATGCATTCTGCTTGAAATTTATAAGTAAACCTAATGATTCAAAAATAATACATAGTAAGTTAATGAAATTGTAATTATTCGGACAATGAATTCCCAAATCTGTAGAAGACAATGTTTCTATTGCAATTTAATTATAAATGCAAGGCTTTGAATAGTTTATTTTGGTTTAAAATTTAGATTTATGAATTATGGTAAGAATGGTGTTTATGACAAAGGTAAAGGGCTATTTTGATCTACTGTATGTGATAAAGTAAAACAAGAAGTGAACAAATGTTGTATAAATTTATTGATCTAGAAACTGCCAACTGCTTGACTTTTATTAACTCATTACTTTGGTACTAACTGAAGAGATTTAGCAAGTTTTCTTAAGACCTTACAACTAATAAGAGAAGAAGACTGGATTCAGATTCATGTTGACTTAGCCTAAAGAGGGTACAGGCCAATGCCTTCAAGAATGAGGAAAGGAAAGGTGGAAATAAAATAAGGAAAATGTAAAGGAGGAAAGTATAATGTAGTAAAAGAGAATTCAAAGATTGCAATATTGTTCTTTACACTTAATCTCCCTGTTCTTTACAAAATTTTACCAGACTGGATTCCCAACTTAATTGAATTACCTTCTCCCTAGTGATAAATTAAATGAAAACACCATTCATAGCAAAAAATAAAAATAAGAAGATAGTATAAAGGTGACAAAAGGAAACGCAAATCTATTTTTAAAGGCTAAGATCTCACTATACTGATAATGAAAGATACATGATTTTTACATTTAGGTAATCATTTATACATTGCAGCCATGATTGTTTCACTCCATAAGACGAATGTACACAGCAGACAGAAATTATTTCCATGTGGTTGCTTCACTAGTGAAGATGTATTACTATATGACAAGCAAACTATAGCTCAGGAGTTTGTAATACAGAAATATACCAAAAACAGTCAACTGAGGGCTGTTTTATCCCCTTTTCTTTATTAGTATTACTGAGTTTCCAGCAATCACAATACATAGTATTACTTTTCATTTATATATTAATAAACATTGACATGATATCTAACTAGTTTTAAAAAGTAAGAAGCATTTTGGCAATATTATGGGGTTGGCAACCTACTGAGAGATAAATAAAATATAAGCCACCAAAATTATGTTTTGAGTATTCATTACCCTGTGATATTGTTCATAATATCCAGAAAGGGACACGATGACGTTGCTTTTAATATTGAAGGGTTGTACAGCCCCCAGTGATATTGTTTGTAATATCCAGGGGAATAGAGAATGGTATTACTCCCAGTATCGCAGGGGGTGTATCATTATCTACCCCCACCACACCCCAGATATTGTAAACAATGTTACAAACAATACCACAGCGGTGTACATCCCCTGTGATATGCAGAGTAATATTATCCTTTCCTTTCTGGATAGCACGAACAATATCCGGGTGTGGGGAGAGAATGACTTCAATCCCAATATTGTAAACACCTTGTGTGTACAACCCCCTGTGATATTGTCCCTAATATCGGGGAAGGGAGCGGAGAAAATAATATTACTGCCAATATCGCAGGGAATGTATACTCCCCTGTGATATTTTTCCTGATATCTGGGGGGGTGGGGGAGGGAATGATATTAATCTCAGTATCGCAGGTGCTGTACACCCTCCGTGATATTTTTTCTAATATTGACATGGTGGGGGGGAGTGCATATTACTTTCAATATCGCAAAGGGTGTGCACTCTCCTGTGATATTGTTTCTAATATCCAAGTAGGGAAAGTATAATATTGCTTTCAATATCACATGGGGGTACATCCCCCTGTGATATTATTTCTAATATCTAGAAGGGTCGAATATGATATAATTCCCAATATCGCAGCTGAGGTACATCCCCCTGTGATATTGTTCTTAACATATAGGAAGGAAGAGGACGCTATTACTCCCAATATCACAGGGGGTGAACACCTTTTTTGTGATATTGCTCTTAGTGTCCAGACAGGGAGATGATGGTATTACTACCAATATCGCAGGAAGCGTACACCCTCTTTGTGATATTGTTTCTGATATCCAGTGAGGGAGAGGATGATATTTCTTCCAACATCATAGGAAGTGTACACCCCCGGGTGATATTATTCCTAATATCCAAGTGGGGAGAGGATAATAATATGCTCAGTGTCGCAGGGGATATACACCCGACCTGTGATATTGTTCCTAATATCCAGGAAAGAGAGACTGATAATACTCTAATATCGCAAAGGGTGTACACCACCCTGTAATATTGTTAGTAGTTTCCAAAGGGGAAGAGGATAATATTACTTCCAATATTGCAGAAGGTGTACACCCCCTCTGTGATATTGTTCGCAATATCGAAAGTTAAACAGGATGATATAAATGCCAATATCGAAGGGGGTGGACACCTTCCTGTGAAATTGTTCGAAATATCCATGGGTGGAGAGGATGAAATTACTCCCAATATCGCAGGAGGTGTACACTGCCCTCAGCAATATTGTTCGTAATATCTGGGGGAGAGGGGAGAGGAGAATATTGCTCCCAATATCGCAGGGGTTGTACACTGTGACATTGTTTCTAATATCTAGTTGGGGGGAGAAGGGTATTACTCCCAATATCGCAAGGGCTGTACACCCACTTTGATATTGTTCACAATATCCACGGGGGTAGTGGATGATAATATTCACAATATCCAGTGAGTGTACACCCTCCTGTGATAGTGTTCCTAATATCCAGGAGGAGAGAAGATATTACTGCAAGTATTGTAGGGATGTACACCCCCCTGTGATATAGTTCATAATATCCAGAAGGGGAGAAAATGATACTATTCCCAATATTGCAAGGGCTGTACACCCTTCTGCGATATTGTTCGTAATAGCCAGGGGGGAAGAGGATGATATTACTCTGAATATCGCAGAAGGTGTACATCCCCTTGTGTTCGCAGTAGCCAGGAAGGGAGAGGATATTATCAGTCCCAATATCGTAAACACCCTGTGTGCATGCCCCTGTGATATTGTTTGCACTATTAACGGGGTGAGAGGGTGCTATTACTCCCAATATGGCAGAAGGTGTACAACCCTGCCCCCACTGTGGGGCCACTGTTCCTAATATTCAAGGGGGCAGAGGATGATATTACTCCTTATATTGCAGGGGGTGTCCACCCCCCTTGTGATATTCCTCCAAATATCCAGGGGAAATTAGGATGACATGACTTTCAATATCACAGGGGGTGTATTCTGCCCTGTAATACATTTCCTAATATCCAGGGGCAGAGAGGGTGATACTACTCCAATAGCACAGGTGTATACACTTCCCCCTCATGTCATATTGTTCCTAATATCCAATGCGGGAGAGGATGATATTATTTTCAATATCGCAGGGGGTGTACACTCCTACAGTGATATTTTCCTAATATCCATGGGTTAAGAAGATGATACTACCTTCAATATTGCAGGGAGGGTACACACACCTCCCTCCCCCTGTGATATTGGGCCTAATATCCAGAAAGAGAGAGGATGATATTACTCCCAATATCACAGCACTTGTACCGCCCCCACGTGATATTTTTCCTAATATCCAGGGTGGAAAATGATAATATTACTCCCAACATCGCAGAAGGTGTACACCACCCATAATCTTGTTAATAATATATCCCGTTTGGGAGAGGATTTTATTACTCCCAATATCACAGAGGGTGTACATCCCCGCTGTGGTATTTTTTCTAATATATGTGGGAGAAAGGAATTTATTACTCCCAATACCGCATTTTTACACCCCTTCCCCACCTCCCGGTGATTTTTGATTCTAATATCCAAAAAGGGAGAGGAAGATATTACTAACAATATGACAGGGTGTGTACACCCACCCCCGTGATGTTGTTTCTAATATCCAGGGAGAGAGGATAATATTGCTCTGAATATTGCAAGGAGTGTACGCTCCTCTGTGATATTGTTTCTAATATCCAAGAGGGGGAGGATTATATTACTCCAAATATCACACGGGGTGTAAACTCCCCTGTGATATAGTTCCTAATATCCGGGGGGAGAGAATGGTATTACTCCTAATATCACAGGGGGTTAACATCCCCCCCTGTGATATTGTTCTTAATATCCAGGGAGAGAGAGGATAATATTACTCCCAGTATCGAAGGGGGAGTACATCCCTTCCATGATGTTGTTCATAATTTCCAGAAACCTCCCCCATTATATACTTTCTAATATTTAAGGGGGGATAATTTGATATTTTTCCCGATAATGCTGGGGGTGTACTCCTTCCCTGTGATATTGTTTTGAGTATCCAGGGGAGGGAGACATGATATTACTCTAAACACAACCCCTGTGATATTGTTCCTAATATCCAGGGAGGTAGAGGATGATATTACTCTCAATATTGCAGGGGGTGTACGCCCACCTTTGATATCATTCCTAATAATTAGGTAAGGAGAGGATTATATTACTCTCAAAATCAAAGAGCATGTACACTCTCCCTATGACATCGTTTTTAATATTCAGGTGGGAAGAAGATGATATTATGCCTAATATCACAGGAAGTGTACACCCCTGCTGTGATATTGTTCCTAATATCAAGGGGAGGAGATGATAATATTACTCCCAATATCGCAGGGGGTGTACTCCCCCTTTTAGGGATATAGTTCCTGATACCTGTGGGAAGAGAAGATGATATTGCTCCCAATACCGCAGGGAATGTAAATCCCTGCTGTGATATTGTTTTTAACATCCACTTGGGAAGAGGATGATATTTCTCTCAACATCGCGTGGGGTGCAGAGCTCCCTATGATATTCTTCCTACTATTCAAAGCCAGAGAGGATGTTACTCCCAGTATCACATGGGGGTATACACACTCTCTGTAATATTGTTTCTAATATCCAGGTTAGGAGAGGATGATCTTATGCCCAATATCATAGGAGGTGTGCAACCACCCTTAGATACTGTTCCTAATATCCAGAGGGGGAGAGGATGATACTATTCCCAATATCGCAGGGGGTGTACATCCCCAGTGAGATACTGTTCCTAATATCGAGGGGGAAGAGAAGATAATATTACTCCCAATAACGCAGAGAATGTGCACTCCCCCTGTGATATTGTTCTCCATATCTAGGAGGCAAGAGGATGATGTGACTCCCAGTATTGCAGGGAGTGTAACTTCCCGGGTGACATTTTTTCCAATATTGATGGGGAGAGTGGATGATATTATTTCCAATATCAAAAGGGATGTACACCCCCTATGATATTTTCCCTAATACTCATGGTGGGAGATGATGATATTACTCTCAATATCGCAGGGGATATACACCTCCCCTGTAATATTTTATGTAATATACATGTGAGGAGAGAACGATATTACTATCAATATGGCAGGATGTGTACATCCGCCTAGTGATATTGTTTCTGATAAAAATGAGGGGAATGGATAATATTCCTTCCAATATCACAAAAGTTGTATACAACCTCCATGTGATATTGTTCCTAATATCCAGGGGAAGGAAAATAATATCCCAGGAAATGTACACATCCCCCATGATATTGTTTTAAATATCCATGGAAGTAGAGGGTATTACTCCCAATATCACAGGGCCTGTACACTCTTACGGTTATATTGTTTTTAGTATGCAGAAGAGGAGAGGATGATATTACTCCCAATATAGCAGGGGGTGTACACCCCCCCCCCGTGAAATTGTTCCTAATATTAACGAAAAGAGAGGATAACTCCCAATATTCCAGGAGATGTATACCTTCCTTGTAACATTTTTCCTAATATCGAAGGAGGGAGACGACAATATTATTACCAATATCACAGAGGGTGTACACCCCTCCTGTGATATTGTTTCCAATATCCAGATGAGGAGAGGATATTAGTCCCAATATTGCAGGGGTGTACACCCCCCTGTGAAATTGTTTCTAACATTTACGTGGGAAGTGGATGATATTAAACCCAATATCACAAAGGGTGTACAACGCCTTTGTGATATTTTTCCTAACATTCAAAGAAGAAGAGGATTATATTACCTCCAATATCATAGGGGATGTACACCCCTCCCACGATATTATTCCTAATAGTAAAAGGAGGTGGTAGGATGATATTACTCCCAATATATCAGGGGTTATACACCCCCCAGTGATATTGTTCCTAATATTTAAATGGGGAGAGTATGCTCTTACTCCCAATATGGCAAAGAGAGGATGATATTTCTCCCAATAACCCAGGGGGTGTACAACCTCCTGTGATATTGTTCCTAATATACAGATGGGGAGAGGATAATATTACTCCCAATATCGAGGGGCATGTACACCTGCCCTGGTGATACTGTTCCTAATATCCAGGAGAAGAGATGATAATATTGCTCTCAATATTGCAGGGTTGTATACTTCCCCTGTGATATTGTTGCTAATATCTAGTGGGGGAGAGAATACTATCACTTCCAATATCGCAGAGGGTGTACACCCCTTATGTTATATTGTTCCTTATATCCAGGGGGGCAGAGGATGGTATTACTTCCAATATCACAGGGAGTGTTCTCCCCCTCTGAGATATTGTTCTGAATATCCATCGGAAGAGAGAGTGATATTACTCCCAATATCGAAGGGAATGTATATCCCCCTGTTATATTGTTTTTAATATCCAGTTGGGAAGAGGATGATATTACTCCTAATATCGCAGCAGATGTACACCCTTCTGTAATGTTGTCCTTGCTATCTAAAGCTGGAGAGGATGATATTACTAGTTGTATCACATGGGGTATACACCCTCCCCATGACATTGTTCCTAATATCCAGGTTGAGAGAGGATGTTATTACACCCAATATTGCAAGGGGTGTGCAAAACCCCTTAGATACTATTCCTAATATCCAGAGGGGAAGAGGATGATACTACTCCCAATATTGCCGGGGGTGTACATCTCCAGTGAGATATCGTTCCTAATCTCCAGGGGGGCAGAGGACAATATTACTACCAGTATCACAGGGTATGTAACCCCCCGGTGATATTTTTTCTAAAGTCATGGGGGGGAGTGGATGATATTATTTCCAATATCAAAAGGGGTGTACACATCTGTGATATTGTTTCTAACATTCAGAAGGAGAGAGGATAACTTTACTTTCAATATCGAATAGAGAGTACACCCCCTATGATATTTTTCCTAGTATCTTGAAGGGGACAGGATGATATTACTCCAAATATCACAGAGGGTATACAACCTCTTGTGATATTATTCCTAATACCCAGTGAAATAGAGAATGATATTACTTCCTAGATCACAGAAAGCATACCCCTCCCTCGTTATATTGTTCCTAATATTCAAGGGGGGAACAGATTATATTACTGTTAATATTGCTGGGGGTGTACTCCTCCCGTGATATTTTTTCTAATATCTAGGGGATGAAGAGGGTGATATTACTCCCAATATTGCAGGGGGTATACACGCCCCTGTGATATTCTTCCTAACAATAAAGGGGGGAGAGGATTACACTACTTTCAATGTCGCAGGTGTACAACCCTACTGTGATATTGTTTTTGATATTCATTTGGGGAGAAGATGATATTACTCCCAATATAGCAGGAGGTGTACACTCCCCTTGTGATATTGTTCCTGCTATCCAAAGCCAGAGAGGATATTACTCCCAATATTGCATGGGGTGTACACCCTCCCTATGATATTATTCCTAATATCCAGCTTGAGAGAGGATAGTATTATGACAAATATTGCAGGAGATGTGCAACCCCCCTTTGATATTGTTCCTAATAATTAGAGGGGGTGAAAATGAATATAGTCTCAATATCAAAGAAGATGTACACCCTCTCCCATGATGTTGTTCCCAATAATTATGAGGGGAGAGGCTGATATTCCTTTCACTATTGCAGAGGGTGTAAACCCTGTATGTGATATTGTTCCTAATATCCAGAGGCAGGAGGATGATATTACTCCCCAAATCGCAGGGAATATACACCTTACCCCCCGTGATACTGTTTCCATCCATCCAGGAAGGAAAAGGATGATATTACTCCCAATATTTCAAGGGTGTACATCCCTTCTGTGAAATTGTTTCTCATATCCAGTAAGGGAGGGGATGATATTACTCTCAGTATTGCAGAAGGTGTACACCCCCACTGTTATATTGTTTTTAGTATATGGTAGTGGAGAGGATGATAGTACATCCAGTATAGCAAAGGGTGTACACTTACCCTGTGATATTGTTCCTAGAATTCAAAAAATAAGAGGATGATATTACTCCCAATATCACAGGGACTGTATACTCTCCTGTTGATATTGTTCCTAACATTTGGGGAAGGAGATGACAATATTACTCCTAATATCGCAAGGAATGTACATCTCCCCGTGATATTGTTCCTAAAATCCAGGTGGGGAGAGGATGATATTACTCCCAATATCACAAGGCATATGATTCCTGTGATATTGTTCCTAATATCCAGGGGGGCAGAGGATGATATTAATCCCAATATCACAGGGGGTGTACACCCCCTCTTTCATATTTTTCCTAATATTCAAAGTAGGAGAGAATGATATTAATTCCAAAATCGCAGACGGTGTACACCTCCTTTGTGATAGTGTTCCTAATATCCAAAGGGGGAAGCGGTGATATTACTTCCAATATCACAGAAAGTGTGTACCCCGCTTGTGATATTTTTCCTACTATTCTAAGATGGAGAGGATGATATTACTTTCAATATTGCTGGGTGTGTACAATCCCCTGTGATATTATTTGTAATATCCAAGTGGGGAGATAAGTAAATTATTCTCAATATTGAAGGAGGTGTACACCTCCCCCTGTAATATTGTTTCTAATAACCACGATGGGAGATGATGATATACCTTCCAATGTCGCAAGAGATGTACGTCCCCCCGCAATATTGTTCCTAATATACAAAGGAAGAAGGATGATATGACTCCCAATATCACAGTTAATGTGCACCCCCCCCATGATATTGTCTCTAATATCCAGGGGGGTAGAGTATGATACTGTTCCCAATATCGCAGGGGGTGTGCACCCCTTCTGTGATATTGTTTCTAGTATCCAGTTAGGAAAAGGGTGATACTACTTCCAGTATCGCAGGGGGTGTACATCCTCCCTGTGATATAGTTCCTAATACACAGATTGGGAGAGGATAATATTATGACAAATATCACAGGAGGTGTGCAATCCCTCTTTGATATTATTTATAACATTTAGAGGGGGAGAGAATGAGTATAGTCTCAATGTCGAAGAATATGTACACCCCCACTACGATATTGTTCCTAATAATTATGAAAGTAGAGAATGACATTTGTTTCAGTATCACAAAGGGTGTAAACCCTGTATGTGATATTATTTCTAATATCCAGGGGAGGAGGGTGATATTACTCCCAAAATAACAGGAAATGTACACCCCACCCCCCGTGATATTGTTTCTAATATCCAGGAAGGTAAAGGATGATAATAGTCCCAATATTGCAAAGTGTGTAGCCCCTTCTGTGATATTGTTTCTAATATCCAGTAAGGGAGAGGATGACATTTCTCCCAGTATCGCAGGGGTGTACTCTCCCACTGTTATTGTTTTTAGTATACAGTGGGGGACAGGATGATATTACTCCCAATGTAGCAAAGATTGTACTGTTACCCTGTGATATTGCTCCTAGAATTTACTAAATAAGAGGATGATATTACTCCCAATATCACAGGGGCTGTATACTCTCCTGTTGATATTGTTCCTAATATTTGGGGAGAGTGATGACAATGTTAATCCCAATATCGTAGGGAATGTACAACACCCCCCGTGATATTGTTCCTAAAATCCAGGTGGGAGAAGATGATATTACTCCCAATATCACAGGGTGTAAACTCCCCTGTAATACTGTTCTAATATTCAGGTGGAAGAGGATGATATTAATCCCAATACCTCAGGGGGTGTACACCCCCTCTGTGATATTTTTTTCTAATATGCAAAGGGGGAAAGGATGGTACCCAAAATTGCAAGCAGTATACACGCCTTTTGTGATATTGTTCCTAATATCCAGGGAGGGGACAGGCTGATGTTACTTCCAATATCGCCAAAACTGTACACCCCCCCTTGTGATATTTTTCCTAATAGTCAAAGAGGGAGAGGATATTACTTTCATTGTCGCAGGGTGTGTACACTCCCTTGTGATATTGTTTGTAATATCCAAGTGGGGAGAGCATTAAATTACTCTCAATATCGAAGGAAGTGTACATCCCCGCCGTGATATTATTTCTAATAACCATGAGGGGAGGGGAAGATATTCCTTCCAATATGGCAATAGATGCAATATTGTTTCTAATATCCAAAGGAAGAAGGATGATATTACTCCCAATATCGCAGTTAATGTACACAGCCCCTCATGATATTGTCTCTAATATCCAGAGTTTAGAGGATGATACTACTCCTAATATCACACTGGGTGTACACCCCTTCTGTGATATTATTTTTCCTAATAATCAAAGTTCCTAATATTTGGGGAGGGAGATGATAATATTTTTCCCAATATCGTATACCCCCAGTGATATTGAAAGGAATAATATCCTTTCTGTTTCTTGATATTGGAAACAATATCACAGGAAGGGTGTACACGCCCTGAGATATTGGGAGTAATATCAGCATCGTCTCTTCCCCATGGATATTAAGAATGATATCACAGGGGGTGTGTACACCCCTTGTGATATTGAAAGTAATATCATCCTCTCCCCCTATGAATATTAAGAACAATATCACGGTGGAGGGGGGTGTACACATACTGCTGTATTGGAAGTAATATTATCCTCTTCTCCTGTGGATATTAGGAACAATATCACAGAAGAGGTGTACACCTCCTGTGATATTGGGTGTAATATCATCCTCTCCAAACTTAAATATTAGGAACAATATTGCAGGGTGGGTTGTACACCCCCTAAGATATTGTGAGTACTATCATCATCTGCCGCATTGATATTAGAAACAAAATCACAAAGAGGTGTACACACCCTGCAATATTCGCAGTAATATTTTTCTTTCCCAACCTGGATGTTAGGAATAATATCACAGGGAAGGTTTACACCCTCTCTGATATTGGAAGTAATATAATCCTCTCCCCTTCTTGATAGTGGGAATGATATCACAGGAAGGATGTATACCTTCTGCGATTTTGAAAGTACCATCATCCCCTCCCAAACTATATATAAGAAACAATATAACAGGGGGTTGTACAGCCCCTACAATATTGGGAGTAATATCCTCCTCTCCCCCGCTGGATATTAGGAAGAGTATCTCAAAGGGGATGCACACCCCTTGTGATATTGGGAATAATATCACACTCTCGTCTCCTAAGCATTAATAACCACATCCGCAAAGGGGGTGGACACCCCCTGCGATACTGTAATATCATCCTCTTCTTCCCATGGTACTAGCAACAATATCACGGGGGGTGGGCACTCCCTTTGATATTGGAATTAATATCATCCTCTCTTCTCCTGGATATTAAGAGCAATATCACAGGGCAGTTGTACACCCTCTGCGATATTTACAGTAATATAATCATCTCCCATCCTCGCAATTATTAACAAAATCAGAAGAGGGGTGTACACCTCCTGGGATATTGCAAAGTATACCATCCTCTCCCCTAATGGTTATTAGAAACAATATCAGAGGGGAGGATTACACCTCCTTCGATATTGAGAGTAATTTAATCATCTTTCCACTTGGATATTACAAACAATATTATCCTCTCCCCACTTGTATATTAGGAACAATATCACAGGAGGGTTGTACACCCCCTGCAATATTGAAAGAAATATCATCTTCTCCCCCTGGATATTAGGAACAAAATCATATGGGGGTGTAATTTCCTTGCGATATTGGGAGTAATATCATCCTCTCCCCCTTGAATATTAGGAACAGTATGATAGGGGGGTGTACACTCCCTGCGATATTAAGAGCAATATTATCTTCTCTCTCCCTGGATATTAGAAACAATAGGGTGGGAGGGGTGTACACTCCCTGCCATGTTGGTAGTAATATTTTCCCGTTCCTTTTTGGATATTAGAATCAAAATCACAGGGGAGTTGTACACCCGCTGCGATATTGGGAGTAATAACTTTCTCTCTCCCCACCTCCCCTGTATATTAGAAACCGTACCACAGCGGGGATGTACACTACATGCGATATTGTGAGTAATATCATTCTCTCCCCCCTGGATATGAGGAAAAATATCACAGGGGTGGTGTACACTCCTTTAGATATCTGGAGTAATATTATTATCTTACCCCATGGATATTAGGAACAATATCACAGAAGAGGTGTGCAGCTTCTGTGATATTTGTAGTAGTATCATCCTCTCCCTCCGTGAATGTTAGGAACAGTATCACTGAAAATGTATGCAACCCTTGTGACATTGGGGGTAATATCATGGGGGGGGTGTACACCTTCTGTGATTTTGGGAGTGATATCATCCTTTTCCACCCTGAATATTAGGAACATTACCATGGAGGGAGAGGTGTACGCCTGCTGTGATATTGGGAGTAACATCATCCTCTGTCTTTCTGGATGTTAGGTACAGTATCACAGGGAGAGTGTACCCACCCTGCAATATTGGAAGTAATATAATCTTCCCCCATGGATATTACGCACAATATTAATGTGGGGGTGTACACACCCTGCGATATTAAAAGTAATATCATCCTTACCCGCGTTGGATATTAGGAACAATATCACGAGAGGGGGTTTATGTCCTTTTTGCCCCTGTATGGCAGGAACTATATCACAGAAGGGGTGTACAACCCCTGTGATATTGGGAGTAATATCATCCTCTCACACAATGGATGGTACGAACAATAAGACAGGAGGGTGTACGCACAGGGTGTTTACAATACTGTGATTGATATTATCCTCTTTCACTCTTGGGCAGGGAAGTACATACACTATCGTAGGGGGGAGTATACACACTTCGATATTGGGAATATTATCATCCACTCCCCTCATGGATATTACAAACAATATCACAGGGTGTGTACAGCCCTTGCGATATTGGGAGTAATGTCATTCTCCCCCGCTCTGGATATTAGGTACAATATCACGGGGAGGTGTACACTTCCTGCTATATGGGGAGTAATTTGATCCTCTTCCACCCTGATTATTATGAACAATGTCACAGGGGGTTGTACACTCCCTGTGATATTGGGAGTAATGTTATCTGCTCCCCGCTGGATACTATGAACAGTATCTCAGGGATGTAAACTCCTTTGATATTAAAAGTAATATCATTGTCTCCCCCCCCCCACCGAATATTACAAACAATATCACAGAGGGGTGTACACCTCATGCAATATTAGGAGTAATATTGTCTCACCCCTGAATATTTTGAAGAATATTACAGGTGGGTGGGCACTCCCTGCAATATTGAGGATAATTTCATCCTCTCCCCTCATGGATATTTCGAACAATTTCACAGGAAGGTGTCCACCTCCTGTGATACTGGCACTTATATCATCCTCTTCAACCCAGGACATTGTGAACAGTGGTGCACCCCCTGCGATATTAAGAGTAATATCTTCTCCTCCCCTGAATATTAAAAACAATATCATTGGGGAATGTGCACCCCCTGCGATGTTGTTAGTAATATCATCCCCTTCCCCCCTGGATATTACAAACTATATCACAGGGGGTGTACATCCCCTGCAATCCTGGAAGTAATATCATCCTCTCCCTTCCTGGATATTACAAACAATATCACAGAGGAGAGTACACTCCATGCATATTTAGAGTAATGTCATCACCCTCCTGGGATATTAGAAACAATATAACAGGGATGTGTACACCTTCTGAGATATTGGGAGTAATATCATCCTCTCCCCACCTGGATATTATGAACAATATCATAGAAATGTGTATCCTGCTTTCGATATTGGGAGTAGTATCATCCTCTCCCTCACCTGGATATTACAAATAATATCACAGGGGGTGTACACCACCTGCGATATTGGGAGTAATATCATCCTCTCCCCCTCTAGATATTACAAACAATATCTCTGGGGGGTGCACACCTCCTGCGATATAGGCAGTAATATCATCTACCCCTTGGATATTATCAACACTGTCACGGGGAGGTGTACACCCCCTGTGATATTGAAGGTAATATCATCCTCTTCCCACCTGGATATTAGCAACAATATCACAAGTGAGTGTACACGCCCTGGGATACTGGAACTAATATCATTGAATCCCCTCCCAACCCCCAGATATTATGAAGAATATCACAGGGGGGTGTACACCCCCTGCAATACTGGGAGTAATATCCTCTCCTCCCCTGGATATTACAAACAATACATCAATCTAGCAGCTATATTTAAATAATTGCTGTTGTTAACTGGTGTTTGATATTTTTGTTTTCAGAATAACAGAATAACTAAACACAGAGAAGTCCCCGCTCCAAAGAAATCATTGGCTGTCTTTTTTTAATTATTGTGAATTAATACCTCAACTTCAACTGAAAAATATACTTAGAATACATTTAGAAAGTCTTTGGATAAACTCTTAAACTGTGATTAGTTATATAACACTCTGATAAGATGCACATTGTAGAGCCTTATATACTCTGTGCCTAAGTAGCATAAATAACAGTTGGAGTATTATGTAATTTCAATTTGATATGAAAGCAATCGGTTTTGGATTTTACAAAGTATTCCTCTTCTCTTTGCAAACGTAAGCTTTAGTAATGCTGATTTTCTTGTGTTAAAGATATGTCTTATTTCTAATAGTATAAAAGACTAAAATAAGCTAATTAACTTTAGTGGGATATATTTTCAAGAAACATAAAAGTAGAGTATCTAGATAAAACCTGTTGAAAGTTGCATGCTCTCTGCATAATTAAAATAAGCCAAAATGCCGCAGTTTTCCTAAGCTGTAAATGTGTGTTTTACAACTGAAAGAGAAAAGTGACATTTTCATGCACAGTTTGAGCATTTGTGACTGCATTGATTTATTAATGTAACAAAAAATAATGGAGTGAAAAAAATTCAATTAGTCTTGACATAGACTACAAGAATATACTGAGACATAATTTCAGACAATATGGAATACTTATAGAGATTTGAGACACATTTCTCAAATCTCAAATGCATGAGATGTGCATGCATTCAACATATAGCCAATGCAATGATCAGTGACATGATAAAAACCAGACATGGAAGACATAAACAGTGATTCTTAGAGGAATCACTGAGTTAGTAGCAAAAAAAAAAAAAAAAAAAAAAAAAATGGCGAAAATGAGTATTACCATAACAATTGGTTATCTGCAAGATCCTCAGATAGTCAATTTCAATATTGATCAGCTGTATAATTGAACTTCATCATATGCCATGGGCAAAATGAACTATAGCCTGCTGCAATTGATATTTACTTTTTATACAGTAGTTAACATATACCTAGATCAACTTCAATCCCATAACATCTTTTATCAGGTATGAAGAAAAGCCTATAATTAACTTTAGAAATTCCTGTATTTGACTGTTATCATAACCATGGTTTATCTAAAGCTGATGGTGTTATCCTCTCTCCAAAGTTTCCTAAATCTAAGGATGATGTTTGTAATTTTTCCAGTTGTACTATCTCACTTGTAATGACAGTTTTCTCCTACACTCAATCAATGCATCCCTTATCCAGTCTGCAGATATTTGCTGGATTGTGCACAGATCAGCACAGATGGTCCTGTCCTCATGAAGTTTACAATTAAGTAAGATAGACATCAAAACAGTAACTACATGCTTAATTAACAGTTGGTGCAAATGTGCTGTAAAAGAGGTATATATAGTATGACATGAGCATGGAATTAGGGGCTACTAAAATAATTCGTTAGTGTTCACTAATGCTTTCCAAAAGAAAGCAACTGATGTTTTATTTTATATATAGCTGGATAAACAGATGGGAAAGAACATGTCAGGATGAGGAAACATATTTAATACCCCATAAGCAAGCAAAAAACATGTTTATAAAAGATGGCTGATTGCAGTGACAGGAATGGCTTAAAAGGGAGAAAAAGCATACATGAAAAGAGGTCTTAGAGAATATATCAGGTTAGATTGGAATAGCTGACAATGCTCATTCATCCATTCATTCATTCACTTTTTCAATTTTTCATTCTCTATAATGGTGCACAGCACATTTATCTTGTTTACTAGTTAATAGTAATTGTATATTAAGATAAGATTAATTTAAGGGAAAAAAAGAAATGGAGAAAGGGGAGTAAGCTGTGTAAGACCATGAGAAAATTCTCTAAGTGGATATAAATATGTTCAGGTGGTATACCAGTGATGACACAAAGTTGAATGAAGACTATAAATTCTAATCTAATTCTGGGTGAAAAACGTTCCTCAATGATCTGTGGTGTTCCTACCACCCGTATCATATAGTCATTAAAAATAAGGTAAAATGTTTATTATTGATGTTGCAGCTGTAACCAGATCCTTGTTTTACTAGATTATTTCCCCTTTACTTTGTATAATTATATGCATTAAATAATTATAAAACCCATAGTATAATGATCATATATGTGAATTTTTACATATATATCAAGTTTTTATAGAAATTTTCACTTACAAATTTTAAGAAAACTTGAAAATAGAAGCTTTGATAAAATATTTACTTCATATACTGAGAGGAGCATGGGCATTAGTCAAGCAGATCAATTGAATTAAGCATCTTTCTCATTTGTAAATTTGTGATAATGTATTTCTTTAAACACTAATGGGATGAATAAATGGTATCATGTGCCAAATATTATGGATTAAAAGCATGCAGTCAGCTTGTGAAATTACTATTATTAGAACAAAAGAGACAAAAGCCATCTAACAACTCCAAATAATTGGCATAGAATGGCACATAAAAGTCATTCTGTCACTGCATTGTGACTCATTTCAAGCATAAAGATGAGTTAATATAAGGAGTATAAAATTAATGCCAGTAGTAGTAGTAATTTTTTAAAATAATAATTTATGGTTTAGTCTGTAGAATTTTTTTCTGTAGTATATGTACTATTTTTCTTTCAACTCTGATATCTTTTTTTCCAGAGGAGACCACTTACCTAAGTATAAAAAGTACTATTTAAACTCCTCTCAGAACCTACCATTTGACTATAAAATTATCATCTTTTAAAAAATATTTAATACAGTATATTTTATATTCTATAATAAAAATTAAATTTTATACACTAACTTAATAAGACTCATGATTTCCTGAAGATTAATACATTTATTTCATGGGAATTTGAAGCATATTAATGTTTTTGGTGGTTAATAGAGTTTTTGAAGGAAAAAGTTTATTTTCAATGTTTTGAAACCACTAAAGTTATAGTGAACTTTGATCCGTGTTAATCAACCTGGGAGTGTATTAGTCAGTTTAACCTGCCATAACAAAAACATCGTAGAATGGCCTAAACAACAGCAATTGATTTTTCTCATAGTTCTGAAGGATGAAAGTCAAAGATCAGGTTGGCCACAAGGTTGGGTTCTGGTGAGCGTTCTCTTGCTGGCTTGCAGAGAAGCCTCTCTATGTCCTCACATTACAGACACAGCTAGGGTGTTTCTTCCTTCTTCTAGAGGGACTAGTTCCATCATGAGGGTCCATGCTCATAAACTCATCTCAGCCTACTTATTTCTCAAAGGCACCATCTCCAAATACCATCGCACTGAGAATTAGGGTTTCAATAATTGAATTCAGTGGGAACACAATTCAATTTATAGCCTTGAGTTTTATATTCAGGATTCTTAAATAGAACAGTACAAGAAATATTTGTAAATAACCAAGAAGTTAAAATTTTACTTTGAAATGGCTGTCGTTTAATCCATAAGCATATACACAAAGAAAGTAGCAATGAAAAAGAGTTATGTGAATCTATGGAAATTCCAATTAATTTTTAGTAATTATAATGCTTACATTTGCATATCATTTTACAATGTCAAAATGTTTTCTGATATATTGTCCTTTTATGCAAGTAGATTTTTTCTTATTAATATTCACATTTTCAAAAGTCTGTTTCTTAGAATTATAATGTTTATGGTTACTTAAAATTCAAATAAATAAGTAGATAATTCCTCTGCTCTGAAGTTTTGCTTTCAGAGGTCACATTAATAAAATGTGTCACATTAAAGGGCATTTTTCAGTTGCAATGAAAGTGGCCAAACAATCCTCTTACTGAAGAGCTCTCATGAATAAGCCTCTCTCACATGTAGGTGACAAAATGACCTGAATTTCTAGTTTTGAAAAGAGACCTGCTCTTCATGACATACAGGTCAAAATGATATTTTTTACGTAAAAATACGTTTTTTTCATACAAAGTTTTAGTCTCTGTCTCTTTCACAGATGTGTATTTTATTTGATGTATTTATATGGAAGCTTACTTTCTCCTTTAAGAGTACAAGACCATTTCCATTTCTTTATGTCTGAATAATCTAAATATTTATGGACAGAATGAAAATTGACAAATGAAAATAATCAACCCCAAACAATATTAAATTTCAGTGATAAGAAGCACATGTGACTTTTCTTCAGCTGCTCTTCAGAGATTCTATAAGCACATTCTTATCAACAAACACTTCATTCATATAAATTATTTTACATCAGTGAACCCATTACCAAAATGATTGTGAGATGTTCTACAGCTTGAAATTTTAATGCTACCTCTGAAAAGAAAGGTCATTTTGGATTCTTTTTACCAAATTGTGATTCTGAAGAAACTAGGAAAAATGTAATCCAATTAAAGAAATAAAATGTTTGGAGCATATGTATAAAAGGCTCTTGTGTGGAAGTATTCATGTAAAGAGAAGATTCAGCATATTTCTTCCATTATATTTTCTAAGAAGGATTAGAGAATATAAAGTAACTGGCTCATTTGAAAGTCATTCAGATTCTTAGAAAATACATGAATCACACTATTTAATTTACAAAGTCTGAAATGCTGTCATTCTTATACTTTATAGTGGATAATTTTTTTTCTAGATATATAAAATGTTTGGACAATATTCTGATTTAACATTTGAGCAGGAGTAAGAAGTCTAGTGATATCAGTTTACTAATTTTTAAAATTAAAGTATCTTTAATCTGCAGTGTTTTTAGATGATCTTCACATTCATTTATGGGGCAGGAAGGAAGATTAAGAATTATTAAGTTACTTGCCAAGATGAGTGAAATGCTGTGATCCAAAGAGCAACAGATTCCTTGCACCTAACACATTTATGTACAACAAAAACAAAAATTTCAAGATTATCAAAGTGGTCCTTTATTTTAGAAGATGATATTTAAATTTAGAGATTATTTAATCATGTTCTGTATAATTAGAAAATTGAAAATCAAATAGAGTGTTTCTTGAATGAAATAATTATGAAGTTAATCGAAGTGACTTACATTGTCTTACCTCCCTACTCCAATTCCCTAGATACCCTTTGGTTTTGCCTGTCCTGTCTTCTAAAGGTACTTTTATATATATATATATATATATACTTTAAGTTCTAGGATACATTTGCACAACGTGCAGGTTTGTTACGTATGTATACATGTGCCATGTTGGTGTGCTGCACCCATTAACTCGTCATTTACATTAGGTATATCTCCTAATGCTATCCCTCCCCCCTTACTCCCCACAACAGCACCTGGTGTGTGATGTTCCCCCTCCTGTGACCAAGTGATCTAATTGTTCAATTTCCACCTATGAGTGAGAACATGCAGTATTTGGTTTTCTGTTCTTGCGATAGTTTGCTGAGAATGATGGTTTCCAGCTGCATCCATGTCCCTACAAAGGACACGAACTCATCCTTTTTTATGACTGCATAGTATTCCATGGTGTATATGTGCCACATTTTCTTAATCCAGTCTGTCACTGATGGACATTTGGGTTGATTCCAAGTCTTTGCTATTGTGAATAGTGCTGCAAAAAACATATGTGTGCACCTGTCTTTATAGCAGCATGTCTTATAATCCTTTGGGTATATCCCCAGTAATGGGATGGCTGGGTCAAATGGTATTTCTAGTTCCAGACCCTTGAGGAATCGTCACACTGTTTTCCACAATGGTTGAACTAGTTTACAGTCCCACCAACAGTGTAAAAGTTTTCCTATTTCTCCACATCCTCTCCAGCACCTGTTTTTTCCTGATTTTTTAATGATTACCATTCTAACTGGTGTGAGATGGTATCTCATTGTGGTTTTGATTTGCGTTTCTCTGATGGCCAGTGATGACGAGCATTTTTTCATGTGTCTGTTGGCTGTATGAATGTCTTCTTTTGAGAAGTGTCTGTTCATATCCTTTGCCCACTTTTTGATGGAGTTGTTTGTTTTTTCTTGTAAATTTGATTGAGTTATTTATCTGGATATTAGCCCTTTGTCAGATGAGTAGATTGCAAAAGTTTTCTCCCACTCTGTAGGTTGCCTGTTCACTCTGATGGTAGTTTCTTTTGCTGTGCATAAGCTCTTTAGTTGAATTAGATCCCATTTGTCAATTTTGGCTTTTGTTGCCATTGCTTCTGATGTTTTAGACATGAAGTCCTTGCCCATGCCTATGTCCTGAATGGTATTACCTAGGTTTTCTTCTAGGGATTTTATGGTTTTAGGTCTAACATTTAAGTCTCTAATCTATCTTGAATTAGTTTTTGTATAAGGAGTAAGGAAAGGATCCAGTTTCAGCTTTCTACTTATGGCTAGCCAATTTCCCCAGCACCATTTATTAAGTAGGGAATCCTTTCCCCATTTCTTGTTTTTGTCAGGTTTGTCAAAGATCAGATGGCTGTAGATGTGTGGTATTATTTCTGAGGGCTCTGTTCTGCTCTGTTGGTCTATATCTCTGTTTAGGTACCAGTACCATGCTATTTTCGTTACTGTAGCCTTGTAGTATAGTTTGAAGTCAGGTAGCGTGATGCCTCCAGCTTTGTTCTTTTGGCTTAGGATTGTCTTTGCAATGTGGAGTCTTTTTTGGTTCCATATGAACTTTAAAGCAGTTTTTTCCAATTCTGTGAAGAATGTCATTGATAGCTTAATGGGGATGACATTAAATCTATAAATTACCTTGGGAAGTATGACCATTTTCACAATATTGATTCTTCCTATTTATGTGCATGGCATGTTCTTCCATTTGTCTGTGTCCTCTTTTTTTCACTGAGCCATGGTTTGTAGTTCTCCTTGAAGAGGTCCTTTACATCCTTTGTAAGTTGGATTCCTAGGTATTTTATTCTCTTTGAAGCTATTGTAAATGGGAGTTCATTCATGATTTGGCTCTCTGTTTGTCTGTTACTGGTGTATAAGAATGCTTGTGACTTTTGCACATTGATTTTATCCTGAGACTTTGCTGAAGTTGCTTATCAGCTTAAGGAGATTTTGGACTGAGACAATGGAGTTTTCTAAATATACAATCATGTCATCTGTAAACAGGGACAATTTGACTTCTTCTTTTCCTAACTAAATACCCTTGATTTCCTTCTCTTGCCTGATTGCCCTAGCCAGAACTTCCAACACTATGTTGAATAGGAGTGGTGAGATAGAGCATCCCTGTCTTGTGCCAGTTTTCAAAGGAGATGCTTCCAGGTTTTGCCCATTCAGTATGATATTGGCTGTGGGTTTGTCATAAATAGCTCTTATTATTTTGAGATATGTTCCATCAATACCAAATTTATTGAGAGTTTTTAACATGAAGGTCTGTTGAATTTTGTCAAAGGCCTTTTCTGTATCTATTGAGCTAACCATGTGGTTTTTGTCTTTGGTTCTGTTTACATGCTGGAGTACATTTATTGATTTGCATATGTTGAACCAGCCTTGCACCCCAGGGATGAAGCCCACTTGATCATGGTGGATAAGCTTTTTGATGTGCTGCTGGATTTGGTTTGCCAGTATTTTATTGAGGATTTTTGCATCAATGTTCATCAGGGATATTGGTCTAAAATTCTCTTTTTTTGTTGTATCTCTGGCAGGCTTTGGTATCAGGATGATGCTGGCCTCATAAAATGAGTTAGGGAGGATTCTCTCTTTTTCTATTGATTGTAATAGTTTCAGAAGGAATGGTATCAACTCCTCCTTGTACCTCTGGTAGAATTCGGCTGTGAATCCATCTGTTCCTTGACATTTTTTGGTTGATAGGCTATTAATTATTGCCTCAATTTCAGAGCCCACCATTGTGCTTTTCAGGGATTCAGCTTCTTCCTGGTTTAGTCTTGGGACAGTGTAAGTGTCCAGGAAATTATCCATTTCTTCTAGGTTTTCTAGTTTATTCGCGCAGAGGTGTTTATAGTATTCTCTGATGGTAGTTTGTATTTCTGTGGGGTCGGTGGTGATATCCCCTTTATCATTTTTTATTGCATCTATTTGATTCTTCTCTCTTTTCTTCTTTATTAGTCTTGCTAGCGGTCTATCAATTTTGTTGATCTTTTCAGGAAACCAGCTCCTGAATTCATTGAGTATTGGCGTTTTTTGTGTGTCTCTATCTCCTTCAGTTCTGCTCTGATCTTAGTTGTTACTTGCCTTCTGCTAGCTTTTGAATGTATTTGCTCTTGCTTCTGTAGTTCCTAAAGGTACTCTTTGCTCATATAAATTTTTTCTTAGAGTTCCTCCCAGACTTTGAAAGTCATGATAAAAAAGTGTAATTCTTAAAGGTAAAAATCAAAGCTATGGGATTTTCTTGGCAATCACTGATCTGAAATGCTCAAGAGTGTGACTAAGTTTGGATGGAAATTTCAGGGACCAAAGCACTGTCAAACTTAACGTCAGTATCTTTATGTGGCTTTCAATTTATATTTAAAACATGTTCATTGTTTTTGCATAAAAACAAGGGTTATAGTGTCAAGATAATTGCAAACTGAATCAGAAGAACAGATTTTGCCAGATTCTGATTATCAGAATTCTGAGTCTGACTGTGGAATGTGCTGCCTTACTGCCTCAAGGCATATTCTTACAGGAATATGTCTGACCAGGGCATCTTACCTCTCAAATGGCTTCCTGGTCTATCCCATGAAGATGGAGACACCTGCTTCCCTAAATTGCTGTGAGTATTGAATTGGACAAGCTACATCTACTTTCTCTGTCTTGCTTGAGAGTACAGATGTGTAATGGGAGGATATAAGGTCTACATACTATGGATTCCACTACTGTAATATAATAAAACTATATGATGTATTAGATTTTAGAGGCCAAGTAATAATTATACATGGAAAGTGATCTTGTTACAATATAAATGATCCCAATTTAATTTCTGACTATCACAGAATAGAGGCACAGAGGGCATTCTTTTGTGCACAATAAATTGTCAATATCTTGAGTTGCTTTTCAGAAGTACATGTGACTATAATTGAATATAATTAATGTGTAGGGATTTCCACATCTGTAATGCTTATCTGTCCAAATTGATCAACATCAAATAATATCAGCATGAAAATAAACCACGCTGAAATTTATGTGTGGAAGGGGGAATAAAGGCATGAATGATGGCTTTTGCAAAACAGTAACCAAAAACTTTTCATTCACTCTCTTCTTTGTTATCCCTGATCAGCATTATCCATACCATGAAGTTTGTAAGAAAAGAACAAAAAAACTAGAAAAAGTAAAAACAAAGAATCACCGTACTTGAAAGCTAACTATTCTCATTTGTAAAATACTTAAAATATTGATTTTCTGAACCCCACACTTTGAATTATCATCCCCGAACTATTTGCTAGATGTTGAGTAAGATTTTTGAATGCATTATGTAGTTTAATTTCCACGTATGTAGGCACTGAGACGTTAAAAACTTTGGACAAAACTAAGAGGTAAAGTCAAGATTCCTCCAGCAAAGCATATTGTACCCCTGTATTACAACACTAAACTCATGTAATCCACACGTTATTGATTATGAAAGCTGACAGTCTCAAAGGTGATAGTGCCTTTACATGAAGTATAAAATTATCCTCCTTACTAATAGGAAAGCTTCAAAAATAAAAAATATCTGTGTGGTAAAAGAAAGTGAAAAAGAAAAGTCATTCAGAAAAACGTATTATTTTAACACTACCAAATCCTTCAGTTCTGAATCTTCAAATAGGTAGAATTAAACACATTTTTATCTTCCAAAGAATGTACACCTTTTTTTGACATTATTTTGTAGTAATGTTCACCTGATCTAATAATATGAAATTGACAGGCTTATAATGAATTCTTATTTCCCTGAATCTCTCTTCTAGTAGTCATCATTTAAGGCATTGGTTTATAAATGTATTTTCTCCACGAACCATTACAATTTTACAGGAAATTTTAGAGGACAATAAGTTTAAACCTTCAATTTCATGAGAAATCAATAAAATGTATATTATTGATCTGAGGAAATCTAAAATGCCACAACAGTGTTTGGATATTTTAAAGAAAAATATTACTATACCAAGCCCATATTTCTTAGAAATGAAAGAGAAAGAAAAGTGGAAATCATCAAGGCCCAGTTCAGGTATCAGCAAGGTCAGAGATCATGAAATTCAAAGAAGTAGTGGAGCTTAATTTTCTATCAGCATTTCTCTAAAATAATTTTTGCTTTATAGAAAATCTTCTTTGGTTAATTAAGTGGCTGATCCTCTGGCTCACACCTTCATGTATTTCTTGGGCTTCCTCATTGAATGGAGGAAGTGAGACATTCTTTGATTTTCAGGAGATTTTCAGAATTTTAAGAGATTTTCAGGATATCTAGCACTCTTGAGCAACGATCTTTGGTCATTTGGCACAAGACTTCAGGGTTAGTGCCATATCCTTTTGGTCATTTTTTTAAAGGAATTTCTAAGTGAAATCGATAACGTCAGTCCACATTTTTCTGTATAAGTATTACTCCATCCCATTTTTGCCTTCTTCACATTTACCACTGAGTCTGTATCACTCACTGCTAGACACTGCTTCCTCCTCCTGCTCTGATCTCTCTTCTTCCCATTTAATCAGCGTGTCAGAATTCCATTATATGCCATTGATTGTCATTACATCCTCTTACTTAGGAAAAGGGAAGACACTGCCTTTCTCCTTTGTGAGCTTCATACATCATTGTCCTTGAATGATATTTTCTTCCATTTCTCCAGTTGTTACAAATACTTTTCCTTCAAATGTCAAGAAACGTAGTCTTTTTGTGAAACCTGTTTGTCTTTTTAGTATTGTATTTCGATAGTCCTCCAGAATTATTTCTTCTGCTGATCTTGTTAAATTGTCATGTCATAATATTTTTTAAAATCTCCCTATTTCTCTGTACAGTCCACCCCTCCCTCATCCTCCAGAGAGGAGACAGTACTTTGAGTTTCCTTCTGTTAAGAAGAGCGAGGGATTACAAGGCAGAAAATAGAAATCCTTTATTAGCCTCTGAACTTACATTTCCAAAATTTTCTAGCTATTAAGGAGACTATGCAAGGTATATCTGAGGCAAACAACTTTGGTGCAAGGAATTTGTCTTTGAGGAAAAACCATAATGAGTAAAAAGAGAATACGGATGGAGATGGGATTTGTGGGATGCTATGTGATGTTTCACTGATTGGATACCTGGGGGCATATTAGAAATGTGTAGTCTGAGAACAAAGACATCTGTACATTACCTGCTGAACTAGAGACTCAGGGAAACAACTGGGTGAACGCTTGGGCTCTGTGATAGGGGGCTACTGACAGCTCGTATATCTCAATGAATAACTTCAGAAAACCGACCTTCTCCTGCCCCAACACACTCATAGCCTTGTATACACATGCTCCTATGATTTAATCACAACCCCAGGAAAACAGAAAACATTACAAAATGAAGTTTTACCTTCCTGGTGGAATCAGGGTTTAATATATAAATGCTACAATTATAATTACATTTATGTTTTTCCTTCCTGGTGGATTCAGGGTTTAATATACAAATGGTACAATTATAATTCTCTCTCTCTCTCTGTCTCTCTCTCTCTCTGATGAGCTATGAAGCTCTTGAAGGCTGAAGAGGCATACTAATTATTTTTGTGCTCTACTGTCTAATTTCATTCATTAAAAATGGTTGATGAATAAACAAATAATGAATGAATGCAGATTGTTATAACCTAGAAGGCAGAAATATTATCTAAACTTTAAGCTTCAAAGTCAGAATACAGAGGAATGTATTGAAGAAAAAATTTATGATAATAAAAAAGTTTATAATGATAAAAAGTTTATTATGATTATTAAGAGTGATTTTTAAAACATGACATTTTATGGACTGCATGCTTGGAAACACCTTAATATGTTTTGCTTATAATTTATCTCTATTATATAAGCCATTTCAGGAAAGTTATTCTTTTGAATACAGGGTCTATGTTAGTTCATCATTTGATTTCCAACACCGTAATGAAATAAAGTGCCTGGGATATTCTGAATCACCTTCCTGACAAAGCTTTAGAGGAATTGCTGATGAAGCTTATAAAAGACTAAAAATATTTGCATGTATAAAGAAGATTGAGAAATTTATAAAAATATATCTATTATAAATTATATTTTTAGAACAATAGTTTCATCACTGAGCATTGATAGAATATTTTAATGTTTCATAAGTTAACTATGATTTTCTAAAACCTCAAACAGATCAAAAGTTTTAGTAATATATTATTGCTCCTAGAAGTTCAGAAGGGTAATTATTAAAACATGTTTTAAACTTAAAATAGCTATAAGACTTCATATTTTAAGCAGTGTTATAAATTATAATCTGATATGCATTTTTTGTGGTCTAAACTAAATGATCATCCTATGAGTGATGGAGGCTTTAACCAGAATGATCTGTAATATTTTTGAAATTGCCTTATAAGATTCCTTCAGTGTGAAGTGCTTCTGTCCTTTAAGAATTGGGACTCTACTGTGACTATCGAAGCCATCTTATTTTAACTTGGTCTCTTGTTAGGAGAAGTATTTGATTCTTTACTTATTTATTTTATAGTCTCAGGTTATGTCTCAGATTAATGGGCCTAATTAAAGCAAAAAAAAAAAAAACATAATAAATAGCAGCTCTATTTTGCTGATGCTCTACTCTTTCATACCTTTAGGACTAATCATTCTTATTCTATTATCCTACTTGTTCACTCTTAATTATGTTAGTAAAAATTATTTATAAAAATCCAAACGGTATTTCTAGTGACATTGAAAAGTTGTTAAAAGTTTTCTTCCTGGATAGTTTACCTTAGACAAGAGATAAACTGAGTGCAACATGAATTAAATTAAGTGAAATAAGTTTTATTGGAAACCACCATTTATGGCAGAGATATTTTTCTTGAACTGATGAGTGATAGACACAATCGGATGCTAGGAAAAATATAATGGGTTATTTTTTTATTACAGTCAAAATGTATCAGATATCTGCTACTCACTTAAGATTCTGTAATGCTCTATCAGAGTGATGAAAGAAATCACAGATGCAGCCCACAGTTTCAAACAGTTTACTTTGTGGTGATGATGTTAATATAAAACATCAGAGAGGAATGTAAGGTAGAACATAATTAACCAGTAAATTACCTGATACAGACAATATAAATCTTGGTTGAGAAGATTTAAATCAATTCAATGAAACTGTAGACAAGATGAGATTTGAGGCAAGCTTTGGAAGATAGATGGGATTAGAATAGACAAATGGAAAGAAAAGGACATTGAAGGTGAGGCTGATGAAAGATCAAGAGCCCTAGGTCTGGTAAGAGCATGCTGATTTAAGATACAATGTGCACTTTGGGAGGCCGAGACCGGTGGATCACGAGCACTTTGGGAGGCCGAGACGGGTGGATCACGAGGTCAGGAGATCGAGACCATCCTGGCTAACACGGTGAAACCCTGTCTCTACTAAAAATACAAAAAAAAAAAAAAAAAAAAAAAAACTAGCCGGGCGAGGTGGCGGGCGCCTGTAGTCCCAGCTACTCTGGAGGCTGAGACAGGAAAATGGCGTAAACCCGGGAGGCCGAGCAGGGAGCTGAGATCCGGCCACTGCACTCCAGCCCGGGCGACAGAGCAAGACTCCGTCTCAAAAAACAAACAAACAAAAAAAAAATACAATGTGGTAAAGAGATCAGCTTAACATGTGGGAGACTGTGGTGAAATTAAGGAAGACTTTCAAAATCATGCAAAGTATTGACTTAAAGAGCTAACAACCATAAAATGCTAACTATTTCTAAATAATTGAATGGCCTGCTGGTAATAGTGACAGTGTTGATAAAGTTGCTAATAATACTACTTTGTACTATGGCTTATGCTAGTACAAAGTCTTATGGTACTGTGTGCCAAGCATAGTCCTATGTTTTTACATATGTCATCCCACATTAATCCTTACAAAACTTTGTAATAATATTTCACACGAATTTTACAACTGATGAAACAGAAATTGTTTTAGGTCATATAAACTGTAAGAGTCATAATGAGGAATTCAACTCAGATGTGTCCTAGCAAATATATGTAAATATTAGGTAAACTTTTTACTGAAAATACAGACAACATTAAGTAGGAGGTAATTTATCAGAGTGCACAAGAAAAATTAGACTAAATTTCTAAAAAAACTTTTATTCGAGTAAAATAAGATGTTTTAAAAATCACACATGAAGAAATTATGGCTTTTAATTGGTCTGTATTTCATGGTTATAAATCAGTGTCTCTCAAAATGGAATCCATCCACTGTTCACACATTCATAAACTTGGTTTGCTCATTAAACAACACAATAATAATAACACAACATAATAATAACGCAACATAGATTATTGAGCTTATTCCAAACAGAATGAACCATAATATTTTGGTAGTGAGAATAGTGGGTTTCACAGCCTTAAGAAGAATTGTTATGCACATTGATAATACCCACACTAGGATGCAGAATTTATCATTCTTCCTAGTATGTATATATATGTATATATATAATTTATATATATAAATATATATATAAATATAATTTATGGAATATAGATGTACCCCATGCTAGTTCCTGGACTCTCTTCCCAGAAAGATCCATGATTCTCAGGTTGGTGTAAATTTTACTATCATGCTTTTGCATTTTAAAAATAAATTAATGTAATTTAATATATATGAAATTGCGTTGTAAATTTAAACTACTCTACTATATATATAATTTTGTGATTTGATTTTTAGACTTAACATTGTGTTTTTGGGGTTTTAAATGTAGATAAATGCAGATCTGATTAATTTTTATTGCTTTTTAATATTCAATTTATAATAAAAACAAAGCTTATTTATCCATTCTTCTACTGAGATAGCTTGGAACAGTTTTGGCATTTTTTTGGTCCATTTATTAGAGTTTCTCAATTATATGCTTTCTGGTGAAATTGCTGAATTCAGGGATACACACATACAACTTTATTAGGCAATAAAAAATTATGTATAAGAATTTCTGTTTATCCTCAGTTATAATAAAAGTAATTGTGCAAATTGAAAATATTTGCCACTATGGATATGAAATGGTATATCACTGTTATTTATTAGCTATTCAAATGAGAAAACTGTGAAAATAATTCCCTGTGTTTACTGGCCATTTCAGTTTCTGATTCCTTAAATTGCTTGTTTTCTACAGGGATGTTTATTCTTAATTTGCTTATTGTTTTGGTAGAGTTTATTATATATTTTGATTTTTTAAAAACCTATTGAAAATGTAATCTGTGATTTGCCTTTTCCTTTTGTAAGGTTGCCAGCACTAATTATGTTAAATAAATTCATAATGCAAGATACAGTAGACAGGAAAATCATCATTTATTCAGTAAATTTTTAAGGGCCAGACAGTGAACTAGTTATTTTGGGATGTGTTGTTTCGATGTAACTTTATATTCAACCTCCAAGCTATGCATTACTACCTCAACTTTGCTGATTGCCCTGAGGTTCAGAGACACTAAGTAGCTTGTCAAGGGATTTGGCTTTATGAAGAAGAGGAGGAAAATTCCAAGCTAGTTTTATTTGGCTCTATAACCCATTTTTTTTTAAGCAATATAAAAAAATAGTTGCACTTTCAACTCTTCAATACTCATTCACATAGATTTGTTAACTTGAGTCCCATTAAATTGCAGCAATAACAAGGATATGTATTATTAACACTGTTTGATCATTAAATTAGAAGATAGGGGTGAGAAATAATTTCTCTAAAGTTACTAGCAAAAGTACAATTCAATTTAGCCTTTGGATCCAGTGCTTCTTTCATTGACTTTCCCAGAAGCTTAAAATGCACTAATAGGTTGACATAAATTGGCATCAGTGATACATATGCTCATGACTAGTAAAGATAATATTTTTTTTAAAATTAACCTTTTAATGTGTTGTGGGAAGTCAGGGACCCTGAACGGAGGGACCAGCTGAAGCCATGGCAGAAAAATATAAATTGTGAAGATTTCATGGACGTTTATTAGTTCCCCAAATTAATACTTTTATAATTTCTTATTCCTGTCTTTAATGCAATCTCTGAACATAAATTGTGAAGATTTCATGGACACTTATCACTTTCCCAATCAATACCCTTGTGATTTCCTATGCCTGTCTTTGCCTTAATCTCTTAATCCCATCATCTTCATAATCTGAGGAGGATGTATGTCACCTGTGATGATTGTGTTAACTGCACAAATTGTTTGTAGAGCATGTGTGTGTGAACAATATGAAATCTGGGCACCTTGGGAAAAGAACAGGATAACAGCAATCTTCAGGGAACAAAGGAGATAACCTTAAACTCTGACTGCTGCAGAGCTGGGCAGAACAAAGACATATTTCTCTTCTTTCAAAAGCAAACAGGAGAAATATCGCTGAATTCTTTTTCTCAGCAAGGAACATCCCTGAGAAACAGAATGGCCCCTGAGGGTAGGCCTCTGAAATGGCCCGTTTCGGGGTGGGTCTCTTTTATGGTCGAAGGCAAAGGGCTGAAATAAGCCCTGGTCTCCTGTAGCACTCCCAGTCTTATTAGGACAAGGAAATTCCTGCATAATAAATTTTGTTCAGACTGGTTGTCTGCTCTCAAACCCTGTCTCCTGATAAGATGTTATCAATGACAATGCGTGCCCGAAACTTCATTAGCAATTTTAATTTTTCCCAGTCCTCAGGTCCTGTGATCTCCTCCTGCCTCCATTTGCTTTGTGATGTTTTACTACCTTGTAAAGCATGTGTTCTCTATGACCCACACCCTATTTGTACACTCCCTGCCCTTTTGAAAATCACTAATAAAATTTTGCTGGTTTTGTGGCTCAAGGAGCATCACAGAACCTGCTGACATGTGATGTCTCCCCCAGACACCCAGCTTTAAAATTTCTCTCTTTTGTACTCTTCCCCTTTATTTCTAAGACCAGCTGATGTTTAAGGAAATAGAAAATAACCCACGTTGAATATCAGGGGTGAGGTTTCCCCTGATAAATGCATAAAATTAAGCTTCTAATGCATAACATATGCTGTGTGAGTACAGATTTACATCAATCTTAATACTAATACATTTGTATTTACTTTACTAATGTGTTTCCTTCATTGACCTTAGTCATCCATTGACCTTAGTTTTATATATTTTAAGATATTTACTTCATTTGATATCAAAAAGATAAAATATAGCAAATATTTATTTTAAAATTAAATTTTAAAATTATTTAAAATTACTTTTTTGAACAAGATAATTTTATATTAAAGGAGAAAGACTTATAAATCCAGAGTTTGGATAATAAAATATAAAAAGAATCAAATAAAACAGGGAAAAAAATATATATGGCCAGAGAAAAGAGTTGGAAATTCCTCATGTAAACCATTCTCATAGTGCTGATAAAATCCATGGCTCAAATAACTTATGTGCTTTTTCTTTTATAAAGTCAGTTGATGGAGGATTGAGAATTTAGTCATGCATTTTTAAATGATCTTTTAAAACACATTGGTTTTATTTTCTATCCAATTCAATTTCAAAAAGATACTTGTAAGATACTTGTATGTTTCTAGAACAATGAAAAACACTAATATAACATTTAGTACTTTTGCTAATTAGTTTTATAAAATAATTCTGAATGGCAAGTTACCCACTCATCAGACCTGCTACTCCACTTCTCAAGATCTCCTAGAAACAGTGGAAATTCAGAAGATATATATATATACACACACACACACACACACACACACACACACACACACACAAATATTGAGCTTTAAATGGATACACTATATAAAGTCAATAAAAAATAAAATGACTACCCTTTATTGTTTGGCACCAAGTATGTTTCTAGTACTATACTAATAGATGTGTTATCTCATTTAAACTTTACAACCACTCCCACCAAGGGAGGTAATAATATTCCAATCTTGCAGAGAAACATAGGGAGCAACATAAAACTTACGTAATTACACTATGGAAAACAACTAAAAGTTGAGTTAGGATTAAAATCTGAGCCTGTCTTTTTTTCCAGTAAACTATACCAGCTCAGGCTATAAACTCGATTCACCTTATGCCTAATAATTGGCATATTTTTTGTAATAAATGAATATGGATTCCTCTCATTTCCATATGTAGCTTCCCAGCATTTCCCATGTGTGTAAATCTTTAAGATCTCCCACAGCTGAAACACCATTTTTCTCCCTCTGTTTATTTCTTCTTCACTCCAGCTTCTTGGTCAATCCAAAGTTGTAATTATGTTGTTTCTTATATTCCATAAAATTATCCTGGCTATGATGGTTAGCTACTTATCCTATTTCCCATGTGATACTCACAAAGGCAGATCCGAAGAGACTGAGAATGATGTGTTTGCTCTCAGGGAAAGAAAGGTTGGGCTTAATTGCTTTGTATCCCCTTGAGGTCAAACACATCTGGTTGCTCAGTATTCTAATTCTTCTCCTTGGTTTACTCTAATCTAAGGTTCTAATTAATTTAATAAGTTCAAATATTCAAAGTTATTTTTATATTATTCATAATATATTTTGTGTGCATTTTCTAATTCTTCATTTCATGTGCTTCTGCCATTCACAATGTTTTGGGATTACTTTATTTTGATGCTCCTGAAATACGCACAAAATATAGTAAATGCAATAGATGGCTCTAATTGTAAATCTTTCACTTACATTTTAAAAATAATGCCTAGTTTTAAATATATCTAATTTCACTAACGTCTTTACTTTTTAGAAGATGCCTACATAGAGATAAGGAGAAATCTATGTTGTAAGTTTGGTAAAAATATATCCTTTTCCACACAATATTTTCCACATATTAGATTTAGAAATTAACACATTGCTGGTGAAGAATTTTAATTGGTAGTACAGTTATCTGTTTCTGAGCATATCCTTCTTCTTTCTAACTGTTAGATTAAAAATCACTAAATATTTTTACTTCATGTTCACCACAGCCTGAAATTCCATAATTACTTTGAAGGTGTGGAAGAGGCAATTTCAAGAAGTGGTGTTCTGACCAAACTTCCTTGTCATTCAGTTTCCTCAAGTTTGAAGGCATGTTTCATCTCCAGTGATTTAAAGCTATTGGATTTGATTTGTATTTTCAAGATGGGCTTTGGAGAGTTTTGTTGTCAAATGCTGAAGAAAAATTGAACCCACCAGAATTTGAAAATCAACAGTAGACTTAATAAAGTTCTTCAATGCCTCCCAACAGCCTTCAAGACAAAATCCCAACTCCTTCCTATGGTGAGAAAGCCCTCCCTTTATGACTCAGTAACACTCAGTTCCTCCTACCTTGAACAAAGCCATTGTCCTAGCCATACACAATGATTAGGGGTCCCAAGTGCACAGGTTCTCTCTGACTTGTGTACCTCTGCAGGCTTTACTTTTACCCACAGTGCATTCTTTCTTCCGTTGGCTTTCTTCCATCAACACCTCCACACCACTGAGGAAATTAACTAACTAAACGACCCTGTGTGCTTGAATAATGCAACAAGAAGGGGCCTGAAGAACACCATCTAAAAATCAAGCTATGGAAACAAGTGTAACTATTTTTGAATGTCAAAATGGAACTCCTTTCTTTCCAGAGACCTATGTGATCACTGGGCACCATCTCATTTATGCCTCATGCTGACTTTTTAACCTTGAGTCTGAAATTTATATTATGAATTATAATTAGTACTTACTGTGAATGAGGTTTAGGACCGCAGGAAGTCTTATATTAAGAACACTGAAAAGAAGCCCCAAATAAAAAGTTTAAAAGCCCCAAATGGGAACATGCCAAATAGTTTTAAGAAGGACATAAAGTTATCTTATTTAGATTATCTTCCTACCCCCAAATCAATACGTACAAAAAAAAAATTGTGAGTTAAAAATATTTTCTTTGTTTCATCTTTATTGAGAAGTGGATAGAGGATTGGTAATACCAACTAGACAGTCATAGCTAACACTTTCATGATTTAGTCCAAATAAGAGAGTATAGAATTCAAGAAATAGTGATAGTACTGAAAATGGACAGAGGAAAAAAAAGATTTATATGGCAAAATTTGAACACTTTACTGATGAATTGATTTGAGGGAGGTACAGATAAAGAAAACACAGATGACTCGCACATTTATTGTTTCAGCAGTAGGGTGAAGGCAGTGTCATTTCCTAAGATGTAAAAGACTTAGGTGAAAATTAGGAATTGAGAAGAGAAGAGATTGCAAAAACCGAGAGTGAGTTCACCCACTGTGAATAATGAATATTTCAAAAAGCATTAGGGAAAAAAATCATAAACTGCATCACCGTTCTATAATGCTTTTTGAGAGTGGTGAAAATTATCAGAAATATTGCTACTGCAGAAATTCACCTCAATAGATATCATGAGTTAAATTTCCCTACAAGTTCCAGGTACCCATTGTTATGGCAGGAAATTATTTAATTAATATTTGCTAAACTAGTTTTAACATAATTGCTGTACTTCATATATGAATATCCATTTCTGGGAAAAAGAATACAACTTATTTGGATCTAGTAATTATAAAATATAGCTATGAAAAATATCTATTAGCAAAAGTCTGTAGGGGTTTTGCCTGTCCTTTGGCTATGGTCTGTAGGGGTTTTGCCTGTCCTTTCTGTCTGGCTACAGACAGAAAGTCTGTAAGGATTTTGGCAAATTGCTCCCAATAGTGCTTTGAGTAATGCCTTTATGTCTTCACAAAGCAGGATGTTAGAGAGAAGGTAGTAGTTACTAGTAAAATTGAGTTGAGAAATTGTCAAAAATATGGAGCAGCTCATAAAACAGAATCTTCCAATCAAAGTGACATGTAGTATTTGAAACTTTAAAATTTTAACAAAAGTGAAAATTATGTACAAAGATTTTTACATTTTATTCTTATTTGACAAAGCAAAAGATTTATTTTAATGCTCAGTGTAACAGTGGGGACATGTAAAAACATAATCAGTTCCAATGTCTTTAAAAGGCAGACTAATTAGGGCACAGAAATGGGTCTGTGCAACAGAAAATATGTACCCATAAAGTGCATAAATAGATTTTTCATTGATGACAAAGAAAGTCATAGAGTATCTTTGGAGTATTCTCTGCTAACCTGCCCAATGAACCCATTTGTTACCCCCCAAATCCACTCATCACCTGTTCTTTTTGATAGGTATTGCAGCAATAGCAATCCATATGCTCAAAACTTGAAGAAAATACATAAAAATTACATGTCAATCTTATTGTATCTATAAAAATGAAGCATATGGTGGTGCTCCTCTGCTTCAGAAAGAATCACTTCTTATAAAACCACCAACTGAAGCACTAGTTGTTTGTGAATTTTGTTTTGTTTTCTTCAGATCAGTCAGTCAGATTCACCAGAACTTAATGTGTCACCCTTCATTTGGAAAGGAAATTCTCCATGTAATAGGGAAAAAGGTATCTTTTCTAGGATTTGGTTCACTTGTGAAATTCAAATCATTTTTGTAAAAGCTATAGAAAACTCCTCTCCTTTTTCTAGGTAGAATCATTATAGATGTTGAATATGTATTTGTTGTACAAATGAGTGAATGATCAAATGGATGCAAGACAGGGCTTTCTGCTTCTGTTGAAGCCTCATCTATGTCTTTGTCTCAAAACATCATCCTGTAATCCTATTAAAATAAAGATAGGTTTTGACATTCCTCTGGCTCAAAACCTTCCAATAGCCTCCCAGCTTACCCTGAGTAAAATCCAGTCATTAATTACCCTGATTTACAAGGCTTGATAAGACTGAGACCTCATTTCCCCTTTGACTTCATTTCCTTCTATCCTACCACTGCTCACTTTGCTCCAGCCCCACCCCTCCCTCCTTCTTCATACCCAACCCATAGCGTATGCTCCAGATGAAGGCTTTGCATTCTGTCTTGCTCTTCACCCAGTGTCAACATGCCACACTCCGTTGCAAACTGCAAAGTATTTACTAAAATGTAACTTTTTCAGTGAAACATTTCCTGATTATTTTATTTTGAAAGCATATCTTCTAATACTCCTTGTCTCATTCTCTGCTTTATTTTTCTCTGCCTTATTCATTGCCATTTGACATTCCACAAATTTACCTTTCCTTTTTAATTAATTTTGCCATAATTTACAATCTAAATGTATGCACAATCTAAGAGGATACGGTTTTCTGTGTATTCTATGGACCCTGTGCTTATAAAACTAGCACATAGTAGGCATGCAATAAATATATTTGAATGAGTAAACGAATCAAGGCAACTCTCTTGACAACTGTGAGCACTTGTACAGTTCTTTTAGCAAATGAACCCCAGAAACATATCGTTGTTTTGTTTAAAACAATGAATATTTTGCAAAAACATTGTTACCAGGGAGATTCTCTCCAGACACTCTTCGATTTCAGCCAAATAAACCAGTAAACTAAATCATGAGTAGAAGAGTCGATGGTCAAATATATCCCACAGCCACTAATGATGTTTATTAAAGGCTTGTGCATACACTCTAAAATTATTCAGTCGTTGGTCAAGGAAAACTTTCATTATCCTCAAACTGAAAAATAGTCATCATAAAGCTGTCCACAACTTCTATGCAGTGGGCTTTTCTATGTATGGTAATCTCTCTCCCATTTTGGGTCTTATCACATAGTTATATACATTCCTTTCCTCTGATAAAAGGAAACTCATGTGAAATTGGGGTTGCTGTTTACTTTGCAGTGGATGTTTTGATTGCTATGACCTTCTACACTGAATGGAAAAATGGTGATATTAAAGGATATATAATGACCTGTTAGCACGGCATGACTAAGAATAAATAAGTAAGAATATCTTGAAATAAGAGGTTCTTTTTCATGTTATAATATCTCACTCATGGTGAGCCATCTTTCCAGTTAGTGCGAAGTATGCCCTACAGGTGACCCAGTGATGAAATGTCTTTACATTCTTTTCAAAACTTGTAAGGAAAATGGATTAACAAAAGGATGAGTGACACTTATAAATTAATTTGGTTAACTTCCAAGCATACCAAATTAAATAAGCTTTTGCCTACCTTGATTTATAAATGATTACTTGGTCTTTATCACAGCCAAAAAGATAATTTTTATTGCAAAATAGCCTTCATAAAATTCCTGTGAAAGACAGAATTTCTTTTATTTCCTAAGTCTTCTACTTTTCTGGAAGTTATTGGTTATATTAGCTTTAAAGTTTCCTTGTATGCACCATTAGCTAGATATTATTTCATGTTTATCTTCATTCAATACCTTAATCTCTACATGCCAAAACAGCCAAAATAACACAGATCACTGAAAAGTTCATAGAGACATGAATAGACTGTGGTAAAAGCTCAGAAGATGCTCTGACTCTCATGGGCTGGGAGAGAACAAAAGGCTTTGCTGAGAAGGTGAGTATGACAATCAGTTTTTCTAGAGAATAACTGGTCTAACTCAAATTCACAAAGGAAAAAAAAGTCCTGATAGCCTCTTATTCCTATAGAGTGGAGATTTTTTTGTTGTTTTTTTTTTTTTTTTTGGATGATACCATATAAGAAATAAGACAGGATATTTCAAGAGAATCCTGGGAGATGCCAGGGAGAAAAGCCAGGGAGAAAAGCAAATGGCATGTGTGGACATAAGTAGGGGTGTGTGTGTGTGTGTGTGTGTGTGTGTGTGTGTGTGTGTGTACAGGTGTGCTAGTCACCACTGGACAATGAGAGAGTTACTATTGTACTAGCAATAGAATACTGTGATGGTCCTGGCCAGGTCTTCCAGATCCTGTGCCTTCTTTGTCTTAGAAACAACCAAAAGTGCATGCCTACAGGTTGGTTATTGCTGCCCAGTTGCAATGTTACTGAGCATTGCTCATTAAATATAGAGCATGTGCACAGTGGTGCTAAGTGACATAGGAAAGGAAACTACCAGGTAGATAGATAATATTAGATCCAGAAAATGTGGCTTGGTTAGTGCAGTTTTTCAGCCATAAAAGGTGATAGTTTCAAAATAACATGGCTACAACTCACTTATTCACAATTTACCCCAACCAAAGCATCATTGCCACCAATCCAATTACTTCCCCTAGGATTTGATTGATAGGACTGGAGACCCTACCCCTCCCTAAACATTTCTTAGCCTGATGCTTTGCCAAAAATATCTCTTGAGCTCATCTCACTAACTCTAAATTGCATGTTTATTTTAGGAATAAAAACACATGAGTGTTCATTTTCGTGAAGCCTCAAATCCTGTCCTCTGCACCTTCACAGCAATATAAACAAAGATGAACATATTTGTCTGCATAACTATGAAAAGGGTGAGTTAATAATGCTGTCTGAAACTTTGCATATAACACTCCTTAAAGTATTTTTAAAAAGGTAAAAAGAAATACATATTTTTGACTAGAGAAACATGAAAGGGGATGAAGTATGTAGTATAAAATATTATTGATAATTGATAAAATATTATTGATAATCACTGAAGATCTCTACCATCTAGAGTTACAAATTTCTATGATAAATGCAGCGGTATGACAGTATTGTTAAATTATTAGGCAATATATGGGGGAAGAAGTATTTATGTTTTACATCCTTGATGGTGATTCAAGAGAGACAAAACCAACAGAAATGGCAAATGGTTTCATCTTGAATCATGATACCTATCTTTGGTAGCTGCCCAGAATACTGTGCTAAGAAAGATTTCAATATTATGCCCCAAATCAGTTGAAAAGTATAAAACAACTCTTGATCATGACAGTGGAGAGGGTTAAGGTGAAATGTGTTAAATATTTGATTCCCATTTCACCACAAAAAAAATGATAATCATTTTAACATGGAAAAAAAAAGTTAGCAGAAATACGCAAAGAATGAATAACTCTTTTTTTGTTGTTGTTGTTAGAAAAGACTAACATTTGTCCCAAGACCTAATGGCTTATTTTGCTAATATCTGGCAGCTTTGTTCTGACTTGGCAGGATGTCAGGATATCATATTAATGGAGACAAAACAGGACTTAACATCTCGGATAATTGGAAGAAAAAAGAAATTAATTAGATGATTGTTTGAAGCTCATTAGATTTTGAACCTGTTTGTTTTGTTTTTACATTTTTGGCGGTCTAAGTAATACTTCAGATGATTGCAAGTTCAAATGACAAAAAATAAAAAAACTCACAAAAATTTCTTCAAGTTATAAAACGCTATATTTTTTGCATTATTTTTCTACCTGAAAATGGATGACTCTTACTAGATATTATTGAATGTGTTTCTACTTGTTTCAAACCTAGATAAGAATTTTTAAAGAAAAAAAATTTAAACTATTTACAAGTATTTCTCTATCACAAAACTATCTTCACGAGCTATATTCTCTTATTTGTCTCAGCACAGTGGTATTAGCTGGTTCCTTGTCACCTCCTTGACCTCTAAATTTTGGAGTTCATTCCTTAGATCTCTTTATATTTATTTATACCTACTTCATTGGTTATATGTTGGCTTGATATACCAATTACATACTACCAAGAACATATCTTCAGTCAAGAACTTCCTCCTGAACCCCAGTTTTCAACTGCCTACTCAATACATCCAACTGAATGACTAACAAGAACTGAACATGTCTATAACCAATATCTTAATCTTTCCCTCACAATATGCTCAGTCTTACCCAGTTTAATCATGGCACCTCTATCCTTCCAAGTGCTCAGACAGAGCCTTCAGCACTTCCTTTGTGTTCTCTGTTTCCTTTCCATCAACGCTCCAATGCCTTAGCACATCCTATGGGCTCTACCTTCAAAATATATCCAGAATGCACTCAATGCTTATTATTTCCATCACCAACACCTTGTTCAAGGCCACCCTCATCTTATGTCCAGTTTATTAATGAACTTCCCAGTTACTTTTCCTATTTCTACCCCTACTTTTCCAGAGTCCATAATTCTCAACACAGCAACTGTATTAGTTTCCTATTGTAGCTGAAACCATGATCATAAAATCCGTGGCTTAAGACAGTTACTACTTATGATCTCGTAATTTTCATAAGTCAGAAGTCCAGCACAATATGGAGCAGCTGGTTCTCCATTTAGGTCAAAATCAAGGTGTCAGCAGAATTGTATTGCTTTTGGAGACTCTAGGGGAAAACAGAGTCCAAGGTCATCCAGGTTGATGGTAGAATTCAGTTTCATGCAGTAGAAGTCTGAGATTCCCAGTCATCTTGCTGGCTTTCAGTTGGATATGTCTAAAAGTTTCCCACCTTACTTGGCTTATCCCTCCTTCTTTGATAATCAAAGTCAACAAGGGAGAGTGGTATTTTTCTCACACTTTTTATCTTTCCTCTGCCTCCTTCTTCTGCCACATATCTCTGACTGATCCCAGGAGAAAAAATGTCTCTACTGTTAAGGACTGAAGTGATTAAAATTGATCTATCTAGATAATCCATGATCTCACTATCTCAAGGCCTGTTACCTTTACAAAGTCCCTTCACAGCAATACCTAGATTCATGTTTTATTGACTAACTAAGGGAAGAGAATCTCGGGGAACATCTTCAGAATTCTGCCTACTACAGTAGCCAAAGGATCCTGTTACAATATAATCTAGACTATGCTTTTCCTTTGCTCCATAGTATATAACAATATCTCACTTCACTCAATGTAAGAGCCAGTTTTTAAGAATGTTTTACAAAGGCCTATGCAATCTCTTCTCCAATTACTCATGGCTTCATTTCTTATTAGCCTTACTGCTCATGTTTTCCTGAGGATAAGATTTTTTTTTTTTTTTTTTTTTTTTTTTTTGTGGCTCAGTTTTGGTTCACAGCAACCTCTGTCTCCCAGGCTCAAGCAATTCTCCTGCCTTGGCCTCCCGAATAGCTGAGATTACACGCATTCAACACCACACTCACGTAATTGTTGTATTTTTAGTAGAGATGGTGTGTCACCATGTTGGCCAGGGTGGTCTTGAACTCTTGACCTCAAATAATCCTCCTGCTTCGGCCTCCCAAAGTGCTGGGATTACAGTCGTGAGCCACTGTGCCTGGCCAAGAAGACATTTTTAAAATACTTTACTCTTTTTGAAAAACTTTCAATACATTAAGTAAGCATTCTTTTATCTATGATTTTAAGAGTACACTAAATTTTTAAAATTTAATTTGTTTAAACTTGTGTTTTTTAATCTCAGCACTATTTACATTTTAGGCAGAATAATTCTTTGTTGTAGAGGTGTGTTCTGTGTTATAAGATGTTTAATACATCTCTGGCTTCTACTCACTAGATGCATTCACACTATATAGTCGTGATAACCAAAATGTCTCCAGACATTGCCAAATATCTCCTGGGTGTGAACATTTCCACAAAATGTTAAAATAAGAATGGCTACGATACCACCGGCACAAAGGTACTAATGCCCTTAAACATTTTATTTCAGGAGTTTCCCAATTTCTTTTTCAATACATTTTGTATAAATTTTACTTGGGAAAGATAAAACTGAAATGACGGCAGATTCTATATTAACAAATAACCTTTATTCAATCAAAAACATAAATCAAACATAAGCTAAGATTTAAAAAAGATTGTAAAAACAATGCTTAATGAAAATAAAGTAAAAAAAAACTGAACAAATACGGTACAGTAATTATTAGCACAGAGAAATATAAGTGAGCTAGTAAACAATATATAATCACATCATCAGTTTTTTTTATAATAGGTTAACAAAAACCTGTCTTTATACAAATGTCAGATATTAATATCCAATCTCCTGGCTTTAGGAAATCCATTTTCAATAGACTACGGTTGCATGTTTAAGAAGTCTCTACTGAATATTTAAAATGCATCATGAATAGATTTTAAATAAGAGCTTAGTGCATGTCCTCTGCCATTCAGCGTAAGGTTAATTACTGTAGAACTCTAGGGTACTGCAAGATTTGGGAAAATAAAACTCTAATAAATGAATCCAAGTTATTTTCAAATGTTTTGATGGAAAAATTATGTATGATGTCATGGTCACATGCTATTTCTGATATCTGGACAGGAACAAAAGTATCAGTTCAACAAGAGTGTGAAATCAAGGGCGCATTCTAGTTTCAGCAGCAGAAAGGGAAAAATAAAACCTTCGGGCACAACCACTAGCCACAATGATTGCAGAAGTTATCTCCAAGGTCATTAAAGAATGAATGTACCTTTAAATTACAAATACCATAAAAGCACAAAGAAATGTCTTCATTTTCGCCAGCATGCAGTCATATTGAAGACATTCAGAGGTAAAAATAGAAAATCAACTACACAATTACTAAGAATATTTTAGAACAAATTAGCTATATCTAGACTATTGTCAGAATTGACATTAACACTTAACATTCTAACATTTCTTTCTAAAATGACTTAACATATATGTAATTCCATGTTTTCAATTAAATGAAATTAAGATAATATTTTAATTAATACTGTTTCACATTTAGAGATGTCTAGCATCAGTTATTTGGAGAAGTCTTCATTTATCAATGTTCATTCTGTCATTCAGCCAACATTTCCTGAGAGTCTTCTTTGTGTGGGTTTTGTTCTTTGCAGTAATGAACAAGAAAGAAATGATGCCTCTGGTTATAAGTCCTGTGTTCCAATGGACATAAAAGATAAAGAGGGCATGGATGCAGCTGGAAACCATCATTCTCAGCAAACTATTGCAAGAACAGAAAACCAAACACCGCATGTTCTCACTCATAGGTGGGAACTGAACAATGAGATCACTTGGACTCGGGAAGGGGAACATCACACAACGGGGCCTATTATGGGGAGGGGGAAGTGGGGAGGAATTGCATTGGGAGTTATACCTGATATAAAGAACGAGTTGATGGGTGCAGCACACCAACATGGCACAAGTATACATATGTAACAAACCTGCACGTTATGCACATGTACCCTAGAACTTAAAGTATAATAATAATTTAAAAAAAGAAAAAAAAAGATAAAGAAACAAATTAACAAATAGTGAGTAATAAAACAAAAGGTAATGACAGCAATAAGGACAAAATGAAAGACAGCATCTGGGAGGTCATTGGATTGAGGTTGAAGAAGGCTCACTGAAGATGTGATTCTATACCAACCCAGAATGAGGAGAAAATCTTGAAGATTCGAGGGAAAAGAAATAACTGTTTTGTATGAAATCAAGCATTTCTCAGAACTAAGCTGGCATCTCGTGTCTCAGCTTTGAAGTTCAAAGCACAGTGTTTCTTCCTAGAATCAATCATAAGAAAAAGAAAAGTAAGAAGAAACCAGAAGATGCCACAGGGTCTTTTTATTACCATGTCAGCTATTGTCATAATTTTACATACATCCTAGAAATAGGAAGCTTTTTTATGACTTAGTGATTCTTCAAAGAGCAATAAGTCCTGTGATTTCCAAATGAAAAGTGGATGTTTGCATTCAAATGGTTGAAGCACTGTGGAAAATTTCCAGTTTGTGCTGAAAGAAAAATCAAAATTTCAAAGTAGAAATAAACAGTAATCAGTCTTCCAATGACAGTTCAGACGGGATGTAAAATCAAAGAGAAAGAAATGATTGAGATCAAAGAAATAATGAAAACATTTGTAGGTTCAGGAGTTACGGGAATTGGGGTTAGGAAGAATTGCAAATAAGAGCATTGTGATTTTCTTGCAATTTTGAAGAACGTACCCATTTTAAACTGCCCTATTTTCTTCAGAGGCAAACTGGTGTCTGTCCGAACATCTGTCCTGAATATAAGTTTGCAAAACTTTTTCTATAAAAGGGAGTCTAATATTCATGAGTGAGAACCCACTTTTTATTTTTAGGAGGAAAGTTATAAACAGCTCCTACTTCATGAAAACTCCATGCCTCTCTAAATATGCCCAATCCTTCTATACTGATTTGGGAATATGAGGGAGTCTCACATTGAAGTGCTAGAAAAAGCTGAGGCCGTGGAACTAGGTAGGAATACAAATGAAAGAATAAGGTAAAGCAGTTGACTATCTGTTGATATCTTAAAAGACAAATAAAGCCTCATTAAACTTAAAATTTTCGATTCTCTGCTCCATTATGATTCACTTGTAAAATATACCCCTATCTCCTCCAAATTTTATTCCTAAGACATTTATAACCCCCAAGAATATCGCATTAATTATAAACATTACCTTTTTACAATTATCAGTTATTAAACATTTTAAGTTATTAATGTAATCAGATTATTTTCCATGTTTTGCATCCAAAGGAATAACTTTTCCATTTGAATTATGAAAATTTTCTGTGTGCTCTGAAGGATCTGAGTAAGTTTATAATAAAAAGATAATGGAAAATAGAAATGAAACTAATCTTAAAATCAAAATTTAACATAATGGTCGGACGCGGTGTCTCAAGCCTGTAATCTCAGCACTTTGGGAGGCCGAGACGGGCGGATGACGAGATCAGGAGATCGAGACCATCCTGGCTAACATGGTGAAACCCCGTCTCTACTAAAAAATACAAAAAACTAGCCAGGCGAGGTGGCGGGCGCCTGTAGTCCCAGCTATTCGGGAGACTGAGGCAGGAGAATGGCGCAAACCCGAGAGGCGGAGCTTGCAGTGAGCTGAGATCCAGCCACTACACTCCAGCCCGGGCGACAGAGTGAGACTCCGTCTCAAAAATAAATAAATAAATAAATAAATAAATAAATAAATAAATAAATAAATAAATAA
>NC_045455.1:55904468-55950878 GCF_002776525.5 Piliocolobus tephrosceles
TAAATAAATAAATAAATAAATAAATAAATAAATAAATAAATAAATAATTTAACATAATGGACAAAATATTAGCATTTAGTTCCCTGAAATACACTGCCAAATTATTCATAAATTCTTATGAATGCCTGTGTGTAATAGACATTATTCTTAAGTAATTTATTCAGAAGTGCTTTCTACCTATTTTCAATGATAGAGGATTGTCCCATGGTTAATCATTTGTGTAAAAAGCGAAAGAGATCTATAATGGGGGCTTACGGCTTTGCCATTATTTTAAGTATGTGTACTTAAAAGTGATGATTCTAATCTCTATGGTGATATATGAACAACTTCTACTTGGTAGATGTGCTAAATTTCTCAGCATGTTGGAAGATCATTTTAATGTAGAAAATAGTAATTTATTATATGTATATTTGTTAACCGGCATAGTGATTCTTAAGATGGAACACTTTTCCTTCTCACTGTTAAGATGAGAACCTTGGTATCATAAGTACTTGCAATCAAATGTCATATCTTTATGTAGAAAGAAGTTAGTATCAAACATTGATATTTTAAGTATAATATGACAGGGTGATTTGTTTTGTTACCAGCGATTTGATAAATTGCAGTTTAGTGTGAGTAATTTCTATAAGCATGTATAAATGAACTGTGGACAAAAATATTGTTTACAGAATTCTGTGTTTGTGTATGTCAGTTGCCTGGGATTTCAAGGATCACTGATGCATTAATTTAAACTTCAAATACCCTTCAAATTAACAGGCTGTGCATGAATTTAAATCCTTACTAAGAAATAGCTTTAGAAGCTCTACTTTTTCATTTTGAGGATATCTATGAATATAAAGCTTCCTCTTTAAAAAAAAGAAAAAAAAGAAAGAAAGAAAACTAAACTTCAAAAGCCTACTGAATACATTTTTAAATGCACTTACCCTGAAAAACACAGTTTGTGTCAATGGGTAAATTTCAGAGTTAAGGGGGAAAAATAAGTATCCCAAAGTTTCAAAAGTTTCATCTTCAAAATCAAGCATTGGTAGTAAAATAAATGAAATGAGTGTCCCCAACTCTCTTCTTTTTTTTTTTTTTTTTTTTTTTTTTTTTTTATTTTTTTATTTTTTATTATACTTTAAGTTCTAGGGTACATGTGCATAATGTGCAGGTTACATATGTATACATGTGCCATGTTGGTGTGCTGCACCCATCAACTCGTCAGCACCCATCAATTCATCATTTATATCAGGTATAACTCCCCAATGCAATCCCTCCCCCCTCCCCCCTCCCCATGATAGGCCCCAGTGTGTGATGTTCCCTTTCCCGAGTCCAAGTGAGCTCATTGTTCAGTTCCCACCTATGAGTGAGAACATGCGGTGTTTGGTTTTCTCTTCTTGTGATAATTTGCTAAGAATGATGGTTTCCAGCTGCACCCATGTCTCTACAAAGGACGCAAACTCATCCTTTTTTATGGCTGCATAGTATTCCATGGTGTATATGTGCCACATTTTCTTAATCCAGTCTGTCACTGATGGACATTTGGGTTGATTCCAAGTCTTTGCTATTGTGAATAGTGCCGCAATAAACATACGTGTGCATGTGTCTTTGTAGTAGCATAATTTATAATCCTTTGGGTATATACCCAGTAGTGGGATGGCTGGGTCATATGGTACATCTAGTTCTAGATCCTTGAGGAATCGCCATACTGTTTTCCATAATGGTTGAACTAGTTTACAATCCCACCAACAGTGTAAAAGTGTTCCTATTTCTCCACATCCTCTCCAACACCTATTGTTTCCTGATTTTTTAATGATTGCCATTCTAACTGGTGTGAGATGGTATCTCATTGTGGTTTTGATTTGCATTTCTCTGATGGCCAGTGATGATGAGCATTTTTTCATGTGTCTGTTGGCTGTATGCATGTCTTCTTTTGAGAAGTGTCTGTTCATATCCTTTGCCCACTTTTTGATGGGGTTGTTTGTTTTTTTCTTGTATATTTGTTTGAGTTCTTTGTAGATTCTGGAAATGAGCCCTTTGTCAGATGAGTAGATTGCAAAAATTTTCTCCCATTCTGTAGGTTGCCTGTTCACTCTGATGGTAGTTTCTTTTGCTGTGCAGAAGCTCTTTAGTTTAATGAGATCCCATTTAACTCTCTTCTTAATAACAATACACTTAATTTAGGATGTGTGGCAAGTAGCTCTTTTCAGTGAGTCAGTCCAGTTTTAGTTATCTAAATGAACCAGAATAATCAACTCCAAAAACAGTAACTTAATCTGTATCTTAAAACTATCTTTTTCCAAGTCTCTGAGTATTTTGTAGCTAACTGAACCAAAAATTCTGATTTTTAAAATATTTTTAAAGACTTTAAATAGTTTTTCTTTACCTGTTTTGACAGCTTCACTTCCATTTCCAGACAAAATCACGGAGTGCTAAAAATAACAAATGTGACTAATTCTCAATTACCTGCAATAAACAGAAGGCAAATAGGGAACCAGCATGATGGAATAAATTACATCTACTGATAGTTTAAAAATCCATTTTTAACCATTGCTTTCAACCTCCTCCTTATTAACAAATAAAATTGGACTTCTCTGAGTTCCACTTCCTATTTCTTCACCTGAAAATTTCCCTGATGAAGTTTGTGACATGAAGCTGTGTCCCCAAAATGGGCACAAGGAGATGAAAGGAGAGCAAAAAACAGGATTACAAACTGGATGTTTCCCTCCAAATACATAAAATCATAATAAATAAGTGAATTACATTAAATGTTATTTCAAAGTACTGATTTACTCACATTAGAGACAGATTTCAAATGGACCCTAGGATTGAACTAGAATCTATATGATAGTAAGGTTCTTTCCAATATTAAAAGCACATGATTTTGTATATAATACAGAATTGAAGGAACATAAAAAAAACTGCAAAGTAATTTTATAATTCAGTAGTAAGAATGTGTAATGTTCATTTAAAATATAAATCATTGTTAATTATTTGAGGACATGTAGATTTGTGCACAGAAATTTGATCTAGAAATCACAAAACCTAGTTCACTTCTTAATCTTCTGATGCTTTCAGTGAATCATTTTAATTTGGCCATAGTTTCCTTATGTGCATATTGAAGAAAATGAGGATGTTGAGAACCATATGATTTATAAATTCCTTTCTAGATTTAATTTGATTAATCTAATAAAGAAATCAGATGTAAGTGAAAATTCCTAGAAGAAAATGATTGTTATGGGGTGACAATTTGTACCTGAGATCTGTGTTATTCTTTGTTGTGTGTCTGTGTGTGTCTGTGTGTGTGTGTTTGTGTGTGTGTGTGTGTAAAACCTTTATCCTTTAAAATTTAGTGATGACTAGACCCATATATATATATGGGGGCTCACAGTACAATTGTTCCACTTTCATGTCTGAAAATGTTCATAATAATATTTTGGAAGTAAAAGTGAAAATTTTCTCCAAATAAATTCAAGGTAATATTAGAAGATAAATAAATATTGCATGAGTTCATCTTTTCTGACCAGACAAGTCTTTCTGAGTATATAGAACTACCTAGCACCTTCAGACCTTCAGACAGTGCTGGTAAGAATGTAAAATGCAGTAATCAATTTGACACACAATTAGGGACTTTTTTTCAAAATTTAAACATATAATTACTAGATAGCCCAGCCATTCCACTCCTAGGTGTTTACCCAAGAAAATTAAAAAAGAAACATACTTCACACAAGAATGGGTATTTCTAATAGCTTTACATGCAACAACTAAACACTGGAAACAACCTGACTGTCCATCAGCATGTGATGGATAAACAGTTTATCCAAGGGAATGCTGATCAGCAACAAAAAGCGATGAACTCTTAATAAATGTGGCAATATGAATGAACGCCAAAGCCATGCTGAGTGAGAAAAGCCATGCAAATGTAAATATTCTATGCCTTTAGAAAATTCAAACTTGAGGAAACCTATTAGTTGTTACCTGGAGACAAGTTTGAGAGAGGTTAGAGAATGGATTGCAAAAGGGCATGAAGAAACCTTTAGGGATGACAGAAATATGTGTTGTGGTGAAGTCTTATTTGTGGATGGTGGGTGGGTGGGGGGTGTCATGTGCATAACTGCCAAGTTTTATGCTTTAAATATGTACGATTTAAGTATGCCTTCATAGAATTACAAAAAAATGGTAGAAATTGGTCTTTTCAAGCATTTTTGAACATGCAAAGAGAAATACCATCAGAAGTTTGATAACTATAAATACTGTAATATTATATTTACAGGGTTTTCCTTGTGCAGAATGGCTTTTGCGATTTCCAGGTGGCCTTCCCAGACATGTGTTGTCCGTCATGGGTATGCCAGCTTCCTAGACATGCTTTGCAGGTGTGCAACCTGTGCAGTCACGGAGGATTCCATGCTTGATTTAATGCTCTACTGTTGCCACCTCAAAACGTCTGAAAGATTTGAATAAGGATTCCTTATTGTTATTTGTCACTGTGCCTGGCAAATTATGTAGCCAGTCCTGTCCCAGATCCTAAAATCTTTAGAGAGACAATTTAATATAATTGAGACTTTTGGTAATAAAGAGTAGATCTGATCTCCAAGAGTCTCTGTCCACATTTTGGAAATAAGTGATAAGATATGGGAAATTAGATTGCAGTGTGGGTTTTTTGGGTATCACTGACAGAACAGAATGTCAAAGACTCAAAGCACATGCTTAACAAAGACTTTCCTGACTAAACTAGGAAACAGCAGTCACTGGAGCTCTGGATATTTAATGAGAAACTCCCAGCAGATCAAATTTCTTCCTTTTTTTGTTTTTCTATTTCAAGGTATTAAATTATACATCTTTCCCCTGATATGTGCTCAGTCATTAGAGACCTCCTATAAGAGTTATTAGAGAGTTGATGATGCACATGTTATTTGCTACAAGGCTTTGCTGAGACAAACATGTTAAACTGTCCTCCACAGATGTTTTTCATACCACAATTACTGAAACAGCCATGTACTGTACTAAAGTTTCCGAGCAAAAAGTAGAAACAGAGAACAATTGTAAGACAACTGACATTATTCAATCTCCTTCCCCCTCCCCCTTTATTTTTACCAACAAGCATAATGAATATCACTAAACCAACCTGTACTATCAACAGGTGAAGTTGATTAATAATGTATCCATAGGTAACTTGCTGGAATTTCTTTGTGAAACAAAACTTTACCTCCTCTGTTCCTTCTGTTTCTTCTCCCACTTTAAAAGCTTCAGCTTTTTGCATATTGCTGAGTGGAGGCCAAGAAAAAACCTTCGCCTTAGCTACGCAGAAACCAACAAGAAAAATAACAAGTCCTGGGTCATTTGCTTGATGTCTTAGAGCTGCATCTAGCTGCCTTTTAGAGACTGTTTATAAAGAATTCTGACGCTTTACCAAGCTATGAAACTACTTCACTAAAGGAAAAGTACAGACAATAAAAATTCAGGCACTGAAAGCAAGAAGGAGGTAAGTTGTTCCAGTAAGGATAGATATATAATAGTGTGTATCATACTTCACATTTCAGCTCATAGACAGGTTGTTCATATTATTGAGAAAACTAGTGTAAAGAAATACCACGTTAGAGTCAGAACTCAGACTCAGGGCTACGATGTGTCATTGCAGCAAACACGTTAGATTATTATATGACTAGTGTCAATGGCCTGGGGCATCTCACCAAAATGAATTTTGTGCCCTAAATATTGACAACTAATTCTACTCAGAGTATAGGGATGATCTTGAGCTGATTATTGATTGGGTGACTGGCTTGGGAAGATCTCAAGGTTTGCATTTGCAAACAGTTCAGGAATTATGACTGTGTTCTGCATCACCCCAGATCCAGAGAGTATGAGAAAAAACACAATTACTAGAGTACCTCAGGACTCCCAGGCCCCAGACTTGCTTCTTCTGCCATATTACTCCATGACCTTCAGGGTTACGTGATTGCCAACTCTCTTATCAGAGGTAATTCCATTGCCCTAGTCAGCTTTTCAATCTGTTAAAACAAATGCTCTATACATTCAAAATAACATATCACACAAAAAGATTCCTAACCCCAGAGATCCCTAACCCAAGTTATATTTAGCTACATTGCCAAAGTGAACATTATTCCTGAATTCCAATTTTGTCATTGTTTTTGGTTGTCATTTTATCTTGTCAATCTTTACTTTTGTTAAAGCAACTTTTATCCTACCGTCTCTTAGTAGAGAAACTCTCATACCCACAAAAGCAGATGAGAAAAAGTTATAGAAGCAAATTTGCCTTCCCAGAAGGAAGAACTTTTCATTCTTCTAAGGTATAAGGCCACATAAGACATCTGTGTAGACTATCTCGGAAGATCATGCATAGAGAAAGGGAAAAATTCAGATTGCCAAAAAAAGAAAGCCTTTGGCAGAAGCCTACGCCAGGTCCTGTTTCTACTGTAACTTTAAAGGCAAAGATCTTTTATTCATAATACAATTGTATGGAATAGGGGAGTAAGTGAAAAAATAAATGTTTAAGAAAAGAAGATGGTACATAATAAAAATTATTTTACATTATTTGGAGAAGGGAGAAGACATCATGATATTCCTTGCTAGCATGCTGACTCCAGCTTGGTTTAATCTATACGAGGGTTTCTCAACCTTGTCACTGTTGACATTTTGACCAGATCATTCTTTGTCTTGTGCATTCTAGAATATTTAGCAGCATGCCTGGTCTCTACCCATTATTTAGCAGCATGCCTGGTCCCTCTGTATCTGTAGGGTATTGCTTCCAGGACCCTCACGGACATCAAAATTGACAGATGCTCAAATTTCGTATATAAAATGGGTTGGCATTTGCATACAACCGCTGCACATCTTTCTGTAAGCCTTAAATCATCTCTAGATTACTTATAATACCTAATACAATGTGAATTCTATGTAATAGTTTTACTCTGTATATTTTATTTGTATTAGCTTTAGCTGTTGTTATATATATATATATATATAACTGTTGGTGGAATCTGCATAGGTGGAACTGACAGATACAAGGAGCCAACTCTATATGCCAGCAGCAATGTTTCTGTCTCCCAGGTATTGACAAGGAAAAATGACTCCAGGCATTTCTAAATGCCCCCTTGGGGGAGCTAAGTTGCTCCCAGTTGAGAACCACTGCCCTGAACAGCACTACCTAGAATATCACTTGGCACAGTCTCCTCACAGTGTCTTCACACAAATTGTTTTCTCTTCCTGGCTTGTCTTCTTCAGATATACACCAATAACATACTCTTTCCTTTTAGATTTTTGCAAATGATTTTTTTCTAAAACATAAAGTGTTAAAAAGTTATATTCCTTTATTTTAACCAATATTTACGAAGCACTTGTATTTAGAGCAGTTTACTATTCAATAAATTAGTTTTTAAAATGAAGACAATTTCCCTCCAAAAAAAGTTCGCAATCTACAAAGAGGAATCCTCATCAGTAAAATACATTACAGAGCAAGTTAGTGCCCTTACAGAGGTAAAATGGTGTGGAAATTAAAATAAATATGACACCTACACATACTGGTTGAGTAATCTCAAGACTCTTTGCAGAGTACTATACCCTAGACCTGTTCTGCTTCCTGAGGATGTGTTTAAAAGCCTCTGAATTTAAATTCATCCCCCAAAATGTCCTTCTTATTTTTAGGCATATTAGGAGATATAGTAGAAGAACCATTAATTTATCTTAAGTGACTTAAATTTCAAGGCACTTAATCTGAGGTGCCTGGTTATTCCTCACTATTGAGTGCTAATATTCTTACACACATTTCCTGTAAATGACTATTTATTTGCTCTTCTCAGAACTAAGGTAATTAACTGAGAGTATTACTAGCTACCTTTTATAGGATAGAATTAAAAGCCCAGGACATTTCAATGATTTTTCAGGACTGCTGAAGAAAATCACTTTACATCTTTATTTTAAAACTAGCTATTCTCAACTTAAATGTGGTTTAAAAGTTACGTCCTAAATGAGTTTAAATTACAACTGACAGTAGCTTGAATCAGAATATGGTTTGACTACAAGCTAAAAGCCAGCTAAGCTTACTATTAAGAGAAGGAACAGAAAAAAGTTTCATGCCTAAACCTTGCCTATAAATATTCCCAGTGACCAAAGCTGTAGTTTCAAAAGAAGCTATGTATCAAAAAACTTGATGATTAGTAAAAAGGCTTAATTACTTTTTCATTTTTCTAATAGGAAGAACAAATAACTTAGGAGAAAAATACAAGATATCTATTAGCTGACAGGAATACCAAATAAGGAAAACCAAGTTATTTCTTTAACTAATAGGCTAAGCAAAATAGACAGGAAAACAAAATAGTTTTATGACTATGCCATATAAATTTCGAGTATAGGAGATTAATTCACAATGATTTATTTTACCATATCCGAGTAGCAGACATGGTAGATTCTAGAAGAGTAATATTCAAAATAGATATAGGCAATGCTATGACTAAACAAAGTTGAGGGCTGGGTGTGGTGACTTACAACTGTAATGCCAGCACTTACGAAAGCTGAGGCAGAGGGATCAATTGAGCCGAGGAGTTTGAAACCACCTTGAGCAGCGTAGTGAGACTCCATCCCTACAAAATATAAAAAATAAACTAATTAAATAAAAAGTAAAAAAAGTTGAATAACCAAAGGATAGCTGATGTTTAAATAGACCTCTTAATCTGGTGGGGTGTTTAAATTAATGCTGGTATTTATATTTACCAATTTATTAATTTTTATTATAAGTTGTAATATTAAAAATTACTAATTTTTTGTGATGTTTTATTCTCAGCATGAAACCACATTTTTGGGTAACCTGCTGGTTTAGACTACAAGGCAGTAATCATCTTGTCATTTTGCAAGTTAATTGAATAGCTGAGAAAGTATGAAGGAGAAATAAAATAGCTCCCAACATGTTGACCTGTCATTAGGTCACAAAGTGGCAGTAGGTATAGGCACACCTCAGAGGAACTGAAGGCTCTGTTCTAGACCACCGCAATAAAGTGAATATCACTTAATTTATCTTAAGTGACCTAAATTTCATGGTACTTAATCTGAGGTGCCTGGTTATTCTTCATTATTCAATGCTAATATTCTTACACACATTTCCTGCAAATGACAAGAATGTGAATTACACAGCTTTTTCGGTTTCCCAGTGCATGTCAAAGTTCTTTGAACACTATACCATAGTCTAAGTGTGCGATAGCATTTTTCTAAAACAAAGAAACATATATACCTTAATTTAAAAACACTTCATTACTAAAAAATGCTAATGATCATCTGAGCCCGCAGTGAGTCATAAACATTTTGCATCTTTCCTCAGTGTTGATGACTGCTGACTAGTTGCTGAAGATTAGGGTGGATATGGCAATTTCTTAAAATAAGCAACGATAAAGTTTGCTGCATAAATTGACCTTTCCTTTCACAAAGGATTCCTCTGTAACATGTCATACTATTTGATGGCATTTCACCCACAGAACTTCTTTCAATATTGGAGACAATCCTCTCAAATGCTGAAGCTGCTTTATCAACTAAATTTATGTAATATTCTAAATCTTTTGTTGGCATTTCAACAATGTTCACAGTATCTTTGCCAGTGCAGATCCAGCTCAAGAGATCACTTTCTTTGTTCATCCATAAGGCACAACTCCTCATCAGTTCAAGTTTTATCATGAGGTTGCAGCAATTCAGTCACATCTTTAAGCTCCATTTCTAATTCTAGCTGTCTTACCATTTCCACCACATCTGCAGTTACTTCCTCTACTGAATTTTTGAACCAATCAAAATCATCCATAAAGGTTGGAATGAACTTCTTCCAAATTCCTGTTATTTTTGGTATTTTAACCTTCTCCCATGAATCACAAATGGTCTTAATGGCATCTAGAATGATGGATTATTTCCAGAAAATTCTCAGTTTGGTTACCATGTCCATCATAAGAATCACAGTATGTGACAGCTATAGGCTCACAAAATATACTTTAAAGTAATATGACTTGAAAGTGGAAATACTCCTTGAGCCATGAGCTGCAAAATGAATATGGTCTAAGCAGGCATGGCCTCTTGGGTGACCAGGTGTGTTGCCAATGAGCAGTAATATTTCAAAAGGAATTTTTTTTTATTTTTCTGCACACTAGGCCTCAACAACAGGCTTAAAATATTCAGTAACCAGGCTGCACACAGATATGCTGTCATTCAGGCTATGTTGTTACATTTGCAGAGAACAGGCAGAGAAGATTTAGCATAATTCTTAAGGATCCTAAGATTTTCAAAATGGTTAATAAGCATTGACTTCAAGTTAAAGTCACCTTTTAACAAGATAGTCCACCTGCCCTTTGAAACTTTGAAGTCAGTCATTGACTTCTCCCCTTTAGCAATAAACATTTTAGATGGCATCATCTTTCAATAGAAGGTTGTTTTATCTACATTGAAATCTGTTGTTAAGTGCAGTCACCTTCATCAATTATCTTAGTTAAATATTCTGCATAACTTTCTGTATAACTTGCTTCAGCTTCTATATCAGCACTTGCTGCTTCATCTTGCACTTTTCTGTTATGGAGACAGATTCTTTTTTTTTTTTTTTGAGACGGAGTCTTGCTGTGTCTCCTGGGCTGGAGTGCAGTGGCCGGATCTCAGCTCACTGCAAGCTCCGCCTCCCGGGTTGACGCCATTATGGAGACAGATTCTTAAACCCCACGAAGTGACTTCTGCTTGCTTCAAACTTTTCTTCTGCACCTTTCCTACTTCTCTTAGCCCTCATGTAACTAAAGAGAGTTGGGGTCTTTCTCTTGATTAGGTGTTAGCTTAAGGGAATGTTGTAGCTGGCTTGATTTTTAATCCAGACCACCTAAGCTTTCTTCTTATCAGCAATAAGGCAGTTTCACTTTGTATTATTTGTATGTAAACTGGGGTAGCATTTAATGTCCTTCAAGAACTTTTCCCTTTCATACACAACTTGACTGTTTGTTTCAAGAGATCTAGTGAGAGATGTCTGGCTCTTCCTTTCACTTAAACACTTAGAGTCCATTGTAGGATTATTAATTGGCTTAATTTTAGGTTGTGTCTCAGGGAATAGTAAGACCAGAAGAGAGATGGGAAAAAGCCAGTAGGTGGAGCAGTCAGAACAAACACATTTATTGATTAAGTTTATCATCTTATGTGGGCACAGTTTGTGGCATCCCAAAACAATCACAATAATAACATCAAAGACCACTGATCACAGGTTATCATAACAAATATAATAGTGAAAAAGATAAAAATAGTGTGGGAATTATCAAACTATTACATAGTATCACAAAGTAAGCATATGCTCTTGGAAAGATGGTGCCAATAAGCTTCATCTATGTAGAGTTGCCACAAACCTTCAATTTATGAAAAACGCAATATTTGCCAAGCACAGTAAAATGAAATACGATGAAGCAAGGTATGCTTGCAAAGACAGTGGTGTGAGACTCACTAAAAAGACATTGAACACATCCATGTAATAACCATAGAAAATGAGATATATCTGGAGAAGCTGGTTAACAGAAGCAGCTCTGGTGTCTTGAGAGCATTAAAGTAGATATTTAAATTGTAAATAACAATTTATTTTGAAATAATTTTTAACTTACAGAAAAGTTGCAAAAATAGTGCAAGAGAGTTTCCAGCTTCACCTAGGCTGCCCTAATGTTTTCATTTCGTATAATTAGAAATAATGAAATCAATAATTAATGTTGATACAATACTATCAGTTAAACTGAAGATGTTATTTTATTTCATTAGATTTTTCCCTACTGTGCTTTTTCTGGTCCAGGATGCAATCAGGATTCTACATTGCATTCAGCTGTCATGTCTTCTCAATATCCTCCTCCTTGTAGCAATTTCTTAGACTTTGCTTTTTGTGAACTTAACATATTTTAGGAGCATTTGTTAGCTGTTTTATAGAATACCTCTTAATATTAGTTTGCTGTTTTCTCATGATTATGTTGAAGTTATTCTTTCTTGGTCAAAATACCACAAAAATGATGTTGTGCCTTTCTCAAAGTATTATATTAGAAAATAATAAATAAATGCCTCATTATTGATAATTTGATCACTTGATCAATAGGGAATCTGCAAGATTTGTTCACTATCAAGTTACTAGAGCCTCCAAACACCAAGTGACTGACATGTAGTCTTAGCCCAGTTAACCCCTGTTGGAATTGACACTCAGAACCAAAAGAAATTTAATTTGAGTTGTTTTAAGCCTCTAATCTTGTAGTAATTTGTTACAGCAGCAAGAGAAAATTAATATATTACCCATATTCCCAGCTAAAATGAAATATATAATTTGTCAGATATTTCTGGAAAAAAGTATTTGCATTAATGAATGTTTATGTCTCCAGAAATTAATTTGACTTAACACTCTGTACAACGAGGAAGTTGAATTTCTTAGGCTATGGTAGGTTGGAAATAGAATATTTTCATCTGAAAATATCAGCATTACATTGGTTTAAAATTCTAGGTCTGTGTATTCCAGGATCAGCACAGCCATATAGTATCTCTTTAAGGAGATAAAAATCAGGAAACACCTTCCCTTTAGGTTTGTTGTATGAGTGAAATGGAGAGTCTATCAAGTAACACCCAGAGCTCAAAGCAACCAAGACATTTTAGAAGTTCATAAAAGGTTATCTAACTAAGTACTTTGCCTTGGTGATTAACTGAATATAATATTTTATGTACATTTGTGTTTTCTTCTGCAACCAAATATGTATGTTTGCATGCATGTGTGTTTCTATGCATGCATATATTCTTTTTTATAGTGCATTAAATATAGAATCAATGTTTTCAATTAATAGAAATTATAAGTGCTTAACAAGTACTTTCTGTTGGTGATGAGGAAAACAATGCTGCCATTTTTAAGAAATATATTCGCATTATCTTGAAGCATTCATAGTGTTTTGCACTTTTTCTTGGATAGTGCTTGAAAAAGTCATATTCAGCTCTTGAAGTTTCAGGAGCATTGTTTTCACTTTGACTGGATCACTTTCCTCCTAATACCGCCTTTGTTCCTCTGTTTGATTGGGGAATAAAATCAAAGTATTTTTTTAATTGACTGCTTCTAATAAATAATCATTACTCTTCTCTTTTTCGGACTCTCGCTCTGTCACCCAGGCTGGAGTGCAGTGGCCGGATCTCAGCTCACTGCAAGCTCCGCCTCCCGGGTTTACGCCATTCTCCTGCCTCAGCCTCCCGAGTATCTGGGACTACAGGCGCCCGCCACCTCGCCCAGCTAGTTTTTTGTATTTTTAGTAGAGCCGGGGTTTCACCGTATTAGCCAGGAGGGTCTCGATCTCCTGACCTCGTGATCCACCCTTCTCGGCCTTCCAAAGTGCTGGGATTACAGGCTTGAGCCACCACGCTTGGCCATTACTCTTCTAAAAAAAAAAAAAAACCTTAAAATTATTTTGTCATTAGTTGTCTGGATTTTGAAAATTCTCCAAAGTAGTTATCTCATTTTGGTAAAATAAATTTGATTTTAGTAATACTGTTTAAATTTAGAAGCTTCTAAATGGTGTCTGTGTCTATTGAACTAAATGAAGTTTCTTCACATTGACTTATTTCAGTTTATTTCATTAGAAAAATCCACAGCACAAAACATAAGCTGAAGTGAGAACAGATACTAAAAGTGATGATTAAAAAGTCTTTTAAGTCCTACCACCTTTAAAAATATTATCAAATCAAGGTATACTTTTATTTTTCTGAAGGAGTTTTTCTCTTCTTTTCTCTAAGAGATGGGGTCTGGTTCTACCACCCAAGCTGGAGTGCAGTGGTGCAATCGTAAGTCACTGCAGCCTCACACTCCTGGGATACAGTGATCCTCCCACCTCAGCCTCCCAAGTAGCTAGGAGTACAGGAGCACACCAGCATACCTATTTACTTTTATTTTCATTTTTTTAGAGATAGATTCTCACTATATTGTCCATGTTGATTTTAAACTCCTGGCCTCAAGCGATCCTCCTGTCTTGGCCTCCCAAAGTGATGGGATTACAGGTGTGAGCCACTACTCCCAACATAATTTTCTTATTAATGTTAAGTTTAAATAAAGATCCTTTCTTACTCTCAAATTTACTTTGTTCCGCTGGGCACCATGAAAGAAAAATTGTTTTCATTCTTTATATTATTTTATATAAAAACAACTTTAAAATATCTATACTAATCTCTTACCACTCACTGAAAATTAAATAAAATTATGAGTGCCTACTGTTGTGTAGAAGATATTATGTTGTAGCAATAGGCATAATCAATATTATAAAATGAACAATGGAATCATGAGAAGCTAGCTGAAACTGTTATTAAGCTTTTGGCTAGATTTAGCTTGAGGCAACTCAGGCCAAGACTGGAAATAATAAACTACACTGAGGCAGCCCAGGATGTCAGGCTGAAGCCTGATGAATGAGATGGAAACACAAGGCATTAGTCAGTGGGCTTTGCTTTCCCTGCTCTAAGTGTGTGATATGAACTTGGAAAAGTAGAACTTTCCCCTAGGCAGGGAAAGAGATGCATGGGTGCTTCTCCAGGATGGGCAGCTGCCAGTCTAGAAAACAAGCTAACCAGTGTACCAGTGACAGCCAAGAAAGCCAGGAAGCTTGCCAGGCAGGCAAGGATGATTAATATTCAGCCATTTATCCACCCACCAGGACTCATTCACACTTCAAACAACAAAAGTTGAATACAAAAAGCAATTATTTTTCCCCATATAGGCTTTTGCATTGCCTTGATTGCTAACTAGCTTCCTTAGTAGTCACTGTGATTAAATTATCAATATTGTCTTCATTTTCTTCATCCTAATGCCTTGGAAATACACAGTAAAATTGTTGGTGATTTGTTTCCAGCTAAATATTTTGTATTATATACAGAAATTTAGAGCCCTGTAATACCTTCATATGCTTCTTGTTCTAAATTACCTTAGAAAATTAACAGGACTGTATTTCCCATACTAATGATAAAACTGGGACCGTAAAAGGACAAGAAGAAATTCAGGAGGTCAAACAAAGGTGACCGCAAACCTTTATGTCTTATGCCACCCTTCCCTTGTCCTATTTGCTCAGTGTTGCTCTATTGTTATTGAAGCCCCTGCTGTTAGGTAAAAATAAATCATAATTAGTATTAATAAGTTACCTTTTGGGTAGTAGGATTCCTAGGTGAGACTGGCATAGACTAAGCCTTCCAGAAGAGTCTAATTAGAGCGTTATTATTCTCTAGCTATTACTTGCCAATTATTTAACATAGTTTTTGATCACCAGCTTATTTCAACATCTAAGAATATTAATGTACAGTTGAGACATCTTTTTGCGATTAGCTCTCATACCTCCTGGAAACAAATATGTTTCCAGGGGAGTAAAGGAAGGAAAAGCCAAGATTATCTTGCTTGAATGATTTAGAACATTAAATATCCTTCTCTATTTCTGTGGCATGAATTCAATCACTGAAGTTCATAACAGGACAAGGTTCACGAGGCTTAGGAAATTATATCCAAACTACATTTATGAACAGCTGTCTACTTTAAGCCTCTATAGTCTTTATAATATCTGGGAAAAGTTGGAAGACTAGATTAAACTGTTAGAATCTCCTGAATCCACTAGTTAATAAAATGCACAAAATATAATAAAGAATCAGTTAAAGAAAATATCAGCAAGAGTTTAAAACGGAAAGAGGTGCAACCTTACACTTTAAACTTTAAACTGTGGAATATAACAGCCAAATAAGAAATGGAAGCTTTTGAGTTTGCCTAGAGTTCAACTCCTGCTTCTCACATCTCTGCTTAAATACAATCAGGAAAGAAGGTAATGAAATGGCATCTTCATTAATATCTTGCAATTTTCTGAACTGGGGGAATAAATGGTCCATAATAGGAAAGGTCAAGGGGCAAGATTTTGTGAGTGGTAACTCTGACATATCACTCTGAGAACCTCAGTAGAGACAAAAAGCGTATAGAGGACTTCCTACTCTCTAGGACATTGTGCTACCAGGGATGGGGATGTTGGAGGCTATAAAAGGGCCAGTAAAAAAACTCCTTTCTTTTGTTTATCAGTTCCCAAACCTGTCAAAAAATATGACAAAAGAATTAGCATACATAGATTTAAAAACCTGACCTTACTACTAATAAAACCGTGTAAGAGAACATAGCATATACCTGCAAGAAAGTGGACTTCCTGATAATAAATCATAGAATTAGACTGACTTACCCATGCCTTAACAACCTGGTCTGGAAATCTGCAGACCTCCCCAAGTGAACGCCTATCTTTGTAAAAGTTAATGGAATCAAGGAGCAGACCAGAGTCCATGCTTCATACAGGTGCCTTGCTTTTCAAAAGGAGAGTGGCTTAGCTCTACATACCTACTTTCACGGCCCAAAACACCATGTACCATTCATTTCAGCTGGTCTTATTTTCAAAGGTAGTAGAAAAAAGGGGTCAGGTCTGTTGAGGGAAAATGTCTTACAGATAAAAGCGGGAGGACTGAAGACTAAGCACCCTTCCCAACTGGGCTTATTCTCCTGTCTGGATAGAGTTGGTTCTGCTATCAGAAATGTAATCAGGTCTTAGAAGAGAGATCAGAGATTTCAGATGAGCCCAGCCTCATCCCAGCTCTCCTTCTATCCCCCAGAAGTCCTAGGTCTCAAGAAAATTAATAGATAGAACTGGTAATCGGGAGAGAAAGGCAAATTAATACCAGCTAAGAAGAACAACAGGGGATCTCTCTCACATTTTATCAGAGCAAAGACGTCTGTACCTGAGAGATAAATGAAAAGTAATGGCATGGCAATTTTGCAAACATACTATAAACACATGTGAAGGAAAGAATGAACAAAGGAAGAGAAAACAACAAATGAGATATGCAGAAAGGAGACAAAGTTATTAAATGGAAGAGAATATCATGTAAGAAATCAAAGCAGCACTACAAAAGAACACAAAAATTAACATAATACTAAAAGAACTCAAAACTGAGTTAACAAAACAGAATGAGATGAAGAAACACGGTAAATTTAAAACAAGTATAGAAATAAATAATACCATTACAGATATGTTGCTTAATAAATAAGAACAAAATAGATATGGATGAGAAGAAAAAATAGACATAATTATCATGGGTAAACAAAAAGAAAAAAGGCTACAATAGAAACTAGTGATAAGGTGAAAAGTACATAGAACAGATGAAAATGATCCAATATAAAGATGTTTGTTGTCTCCGAGATAAAAATAATATATGATGCATAAAATATTTGGAAATATAGGAAAATGCGTATGAAATGTAGGAAGATATGACTGCAGATTGAAAAGGTAAAATCTCACGGGAAACCCTGATGAAAACAAGCAGCATGAAGGTAAATCATAGTTAACCTATTGAACTACAAAGATAAAGGAAGAATTTTGACTTCCAAGTACATACAAAAATCACCTACAAGAGAGAAACGTAAATAAATCTAGACTGAGATCTAGCAATTATCGATGCTTAGCATTGATTATTTAAAGCAATAAATACCCTTGCTATTATTTACAGCAATAATCAAGCTAAAAAAAGAGTACATTCTAAATTGTTTTTTAGGAAAGACATTTTGACTCAAAATCACGCTTTGACAAATTTTCCTTCAGATTGGATGCCAATAGGCTAATACTGAAAACATGAGCTAACTCAGAGAATAAGTAAACATTAAAATAATTTTAAATGACAGAAATCCAGTGAATCGAGAAATAAATCATAATCACTAAATGTTAACATGAATAAATCTGGTGGTGTGGTTTAGAATGATGCATTCAGATATTAATTTCTCCTGTTTTATACTGTTTGAGTTTATTTAAAATGAATATTGATTATTTTAACAAAAAAATGAAGACTGTACTTCTCAAACAGAAATAGTATGATTTTGTTTGTGGAAAATTTTTAAAAGTTTAAATTAATTTAGAGTGACAGAAATAAATTAACATTTGATTAGGCCTAAGTGTAGGGAGTTGCCTGCAAAAATCATGGGAAAACTTTTCAGTGATGAAAATTTACACCTTGACAGGGGTTGCGCGTACGCTGGTGCATCAATTTGTCGAAACTCATATAACATTCTACTGAAAATAGGAGCATTTTTTTAAATGCAAATTATACTTTAATAAAATCAACTTTAAAAATGCAATGTGAGCAACTCATAAAAACTATCAATAGCATAGACATAGGTATTTGCCTCTCAAATATCCACACAAACACACACCCACAAATACTTTCAACCTGGTGGCTATGATTATTTTCCTGCTAAACGCAATCATACAAAATTTCATTGTAGAATTTAGGAAAAGAGGTTAAACGGAAGCTCCAAAAAACGTAAAATGACTGATCCTCTTAGAGATGCACAAAGATTCTCCATAAGAGACTGCTCTCCCTAAGGCCTTTCCCATTCCCAGTAATCTGTATACATGTCATCAATCCATAGTGATTTTGTGAGTTTCAGAAAAAATATTTAAAATTATTTGCCAAACTTTCCTTTTAGACTCTAGATTCAATATGTTGTAATATAGAAAAACCTGATTGCTACAATTCAGTGTGTGTCTGCTTTGATTTCTTTCGTTCTGAAATATAGTCTCACTGTAATATAGTCTTTATTAATTTAATCCTTATATATGTAAGACATACTCAAAATACTTGAATCCTAAATTCAAGCTTTTAATACTCTGAATTTTTATGATCCATATGACTTTTACTATCATAAATACTTATGTTTTACTTCATACATCTATGTATATACTGTATATATAGGTAGATAGGTAGGTAAGGAGATGATAAATGGATAGATACACACAGAGATTATTTGCTTTCCCTAGACATCTCCAAATACCCACATATCCTTGCCAGGTCTTGCAAACCATTCTCAGAGTGGATTAATGAGAAACTAATGCAGGTCAGCTTTATGCACCCTAACTTGCAGAAGCTGTTATGAGTATTGCCAGTTGCCATAGGGTTACCGGAGCTTACTGCTTTGAGAGTTTTCAGGTAATAGCAAAGAGAGATGGAGCCCTACTGGAGCTCAGTGTACTTTCTGAATTGAGGTGACAGAGCTAAGAATGTGTGGACACCAAGGGGCTAGAGTTCACAGGGCAGAGTACCAGAGAAGAAAAAGCTACACAGTCAGGAAAGGGAAGCATCTTAAAAGCCCCAAACTGAAAAAGAAATGACAAGAAAAACCTGTCAATCTACAATGTCTTGCCAAATTACTACTATTGGTTATTTTACCATCGGTGCCAATGAAGTCTCACAAATTCTAGGTAGTATTGTTCTTCACTTTGCCCATTTGATGGGCAAAAAATATTATTTCATCTTAATTGCATTTAACTGATTTAGGGAGATATAGAACATTCTGCATAAATATATTGGCCATTTATATATTATTTTCTTCTGGGACTGTCAAAAAAGAATTTTAGAACAGACAATTTGTAAACACAGGCAGGCATGATGGAAATCTGTCTTTATGTTGTGAGACCCCCTAGCTACAGCATTGAGTTTGAGAAGCTGAATTCCTTTGAGGGAATCCTATAAATAACAAGGCAAGGCATCAAAAACATTGAGGTGCTGGGCATAGTTTACATATATCCCTATACATATTTAAAATTTTGACAGCAGAGATTTTGAGAACATAGTATATATAATGTTAGGCAAAAGGGAAAGAGTAGACCTCTTTCTGTTATCAAAATTCTGATGAGAATTTTAGCTCAAAAAAAAGTATATTTGAGCCACAATAAGTGAGGCAAAAAGCCATAGATGTGATAGTAAAAGTCAAATAAAGACTTGGACTCAAGTTTCCAGCACTGTGCTTGACATATACTAAATGCTGAATAAATATGTGATGAATGAATGAATGAATGAATGAATGAATGAGCAACTGAATAGCTTAAAACAAATTTGACTAAATGGTCTCCCCCAGTAATATTGTTTCTGCTAAAATCCTTGTCATGTAATTTCTTACCTAGCTGCTGAAATGTAAACTCCCAACAAGATGCTGCTAGATGCTTCAGATTCTAGTAGAGAATCTAGATGATATTGAACATCAAATACATATTTATTAAATGAGCAAATGAAGGGAAGAATGAAGAAGTGAAAGAATAAAATATGATAAAATATTTTATGTACTAGGGTTCACAACAAGTTCTCTCTTCCACATTTCTTATATGGAGACACATTTATCACTTCAGCAGCACTTTATGGCTAAGTACAATGGCTCATGTCAGTAATCTCAGCACTTTGAGAGGCCACAGCAGGAGGATTGCTTGAGACCAGGAGTTCAAGACCAGCATGGGCAACATAGCAAGACCCTGTCTCTACAAAAATAAATAAATAAATAAATAAACAAACAAACAAATAAATAAATAAAGCTGGGTGTGGTGGCACACATCTGTCATCCTAGCTACTCAGGAGCCTGAAACAGGAAGATTGCTGCAGTGAGCCATGATTGCACCACTGCACTCCAGCCTGGACAACAGAGACCTTGTCTCAAAAACGTCAAAGAAAGGACAACAGAAAAAAAGCAAAAAACAAAAAACACAAATCAAATCAGCATTTTATTCCCTAACTGAAGATGAGCTCTGGGACTTAGATATTGCCTGAATTTGTGCCTTGTAGAACAAATATAATAGAGCTTTGGAATTATGTTCTTTATAATTTAGAGAAGAATGCAATTTTCTCTTTTTTCTCACTGTTTCTAAACTGTTCCTAAATATCATTTCTTAAACTACCCATCAAATTATGAGCAAGTAAAATCAGTACTTTCTGATTTAAAGACAGAATTTGGTCTGCAGGAATCAGAATTTATGTAATTTATCAAAAATGGTAACAATTAATTTAAATTTGCTTTTTTTCTTGTTTGGCAGTTGTCAGTTTTGCCCCAGCATTAAAACATAGGTATGAGTACAAAAGTCTTGTTTTTACTGCCACAATCTTATGTGGTTTGGTCTTCCATCGCTAATTGACACTGAACACTTGAAATGGCAATTTAGTATATGCCTCAAGAAGCTGTGAATGTTATTGTAATTTTAGATTGAATTTTACAATAAAATGTATTTTTTTTTACAGGAGACTAGTCATTCAAATATAGTTTTGCTGAGTCCTAAGTGACAGAAAATAGTAATTGTAAAAAAAAAAAAAAAAAAATGAAGATAAACAAAACAGAGGATATTTTAAAAGAAGATTTGTAACAGCATATCAGAATGAAACCTGTCAGTACTTTGGGTTGGATTGTTTATTACCTCTTAAAATCAAATTAATTTTGCTTTCTTAAATCCTCTAAAAATGCTCACTGAGTTTCCTGGTCTTTTCTAAATTGAAGCTATGGCACATTCTTTAATGTAAAATATAAGATTTAATATTTTGACTTGTACTTTGTTTGAACAGCATTTCCTCCATATTTAGAGAGCTCTTTTTAGAGTCCAGTTTTTTTCTATTTTATGTCATTAAGTGAACACAGAATTTTACAACTGTAGTTTTGATAAAGACAGTTTCACTTTCCTCTGCTTAAAAAAATGAGACATTTATTCATCCCATCAAGAGAAAAACATTAATAATGCTACTTTTTGAAATTTGATCTCTCTGATATTAGTAAATGTTGCATTTAAGAAAAATAATGCATCTTCAAATATCACATATATTTCACTGCTATTATTTTTCGGTTTCTTTAAACATTTTGAAACTTGTTTCAAGTGCTGATATTTAAATGATATTTCATAAAATTAAGCAATAGCCATAATTATCACTTCACTTTACTAGTCAATTATTGAAATGCCTTGCTTTTTAAGAATAATTCAACATAATATTTTCTATGTTCCCAATCTGAAAACCCCAAAAATTTCTGGTCATACATGTAGCAGACCTTTCAAACTGAGTAAAAGAATATATCTTGCTCTTCAATCTTGATGACATTTTATGATTGTCTGTGGCTTCTGGAGTGGCGACATAATAGAGGAAAATGGGAACTAGCTGTCAGAAGGTATAAAGAATTGCTACAAGTCATTTTGTTTGTTAAAGGTCAATACAAAGTTCTAGGGCTTGGTCAATAAAATAGGCCCAGATATTGTATCAAATCACACATTACGCTTGCAAAAAAAAAAAATCAATATTTGTGAGAACATCTTACATCACTACCATTTTAAATGAATACTTATGTAGAAGGGATATAAACAAAAAGCTTCATTTTTTCTCTACATTAAAGTTGGTCTTTTCTCCAATTTTGGGAAAAATTTATGTATAAAATGTGAAAGTCCTTTTTTTCTTTTTTTATATTGTAGGAGAAAACTTAGTAAATATCTTTAGATGATTCTTCAGAGTAATACATTAGCATCTATTTCCTAGGTAGAAAAAGAGGGGCTGCAGGATTAGGATCAAACTCAGTCATCTCCACAACTGCTATAACTCACCATGTTCAAATCACTTGTGCACAAATCCACATTATTAGGCTCAGAAGGGTCAGAGGAATGGACAGAGTTTTGGTCATTTTGTTACCTTGTATACATGTATCCACAGTCTTCTGAGCTCTGCGCTATTTGTGTGAGCTTCTCATTTTGTATGGAGGCGTATTCCTGGCCAGAGGTGACTAAATCACATATTGTCATCTTTAGTGAACTTGTGTTAGTCATTCACCGCCCCTTTTCTCACTCGTCATTTATGTTACCAGAACAAGCATGATTTGTAAGCCTCATCCAAATTCTGTTTTATTTTTGGATGTGCTTTAAAAAGAAAAATGCTTGGATAAAGAGTCATTGGAGTGAGGATATATTTTAATCTTTATAAGTGGAGAACTTCTCCATTGAACTCTCTAAGCTGTTCAGATGAGATCACTAACATTTCCATATTAAGACATTTTCCAAATAATCTAGCTTTCTGAATCCAAAAATGGCTTAAAATAAATGTTTGCAAGGAAAATAGAGGTGAGATATATAAATGCCGGCTTAAGTAAGACAAGGGAAAGTTTTTGCAAAAGAACACCTTGTCCTGAAAATTATAAGGTCTGACAATTCACTGTTTCATTTTATCTTTCATTGCTGCTAAGTGTTGCTAGTATTTTCCATCTCCAGCATTTTCCACTGACACTGGTGGTCATACGATGAAAAGATTGTTTTCGAGGACTTCAACATTGCCTGTTGGATTATAGCCAACTGTAATGAATACAAGTTCCCAGAGTGATGAGCACAGTGTCGTGTGAAGACTGTGGTGTCAGATGGCGTGGTGTTAATCTTGGCCTCTAGCACAAGCTAACTGCGTGACCCAGGGAAACTTGCTGAATTTCTCTGTGCCACATCAGCTTCATTTCTAAACTTCATAACTAATAAAGTTACCTAAAGCATAAGGTATTTTGAGGTTCAATGAGATAATACCAACTCGGTGAAGAAACTCATTGGTAGCTTGATGGGGATGACATTGAATCTATAAATAACCTTGGGCAGTATGGCCATTTTCACGATATTGATTCTTCCTATCCATGAGCATGGTATGTTCTTCCATTTGTTTGTGTCCTCTTTGATTTCACTGAGCAGTGGTTTGTAGTTCTCCTTGAAGAGGTCCTTTACATCCCTTGTAAGTTGGATTCCTAGGTATTTTATTCTCTTTGAAGCAATTGTGAATGGAAGTTCATTCCTGAACTGGCTCTCTGTTTGTTTGTTACTGGTGTATAAGAATGCTTGTGATTTTTGCACATTAATTTTGTATCCCGAGACATTGCTGAAGTTGCTTATCAGCTTAAGGAGATTTTGGGCTGAGACAATGGGGTTTTCTAAATACACAATCATGTCATCTGCAAACAGGGACAATTTGACTTCTTCTTTTCCTAACTGAATACCCTTGATTTCTTTCTCTTGCCTGATTGCCCTAGCCAGAACTTCCAACACTATGTTGAATAGTAGCGGTGAGAGAGGGCATCCTTGTCTTGTGCCATATGACCCAGCCATCCCACTACTGGGTATATACCCAAAGGATTATAAATCATGCTGCTATAAAGACACATGCACACGTATGTTTATTGCGGCATTATTCACAATAGCAAAGACTTGGAATCAACCCAAATGTCCATCTGTGACTGACTGGATTAAGAAAATGTGGCACATATACACCATGGAATACTATGCAGCCATAAAAAGGATGAGTTTGCGTCTTTTGTAGGGACATGGATGCAGCTGGAAACCATCATTCTTAGCAAACTATCACAAGAAGAGAAAACCAAACACCGCATGTTCTCACTCATAGGTGGGAACTGAACAATGAGATCACTTGGACTCGGGAAGGGGAACATCACACACCGGGGCCTATCATGGGGAGGGGGGAGGGGAGAGGGATTGCACTGGGAGTTATACCTGATATAAATGATGAATTGATGGGTGCTGACGAGTTGATGGGTACAGCACACCAACATGGCACAAGTATACATATGTAACAAACCTGCACGTTATGCACATGTACCCTAGAACTTAAAGTATAATAATAAAAAAATAAATAAATAAATAAATAAGAAAAAAGAGATAATACCATGCTTTGCAATAGTAAACATTCAAATAACATTATTATTGATAAAACTTCAGTAGTCTCTGCTTTTGCTCTTGCCTGCCTCTAGTCTATGCTTCCCGCAGCAGCAGGTGTAATTGTTTTAAAAATTAAAACAAATCATGTCACCAGTGTGCTCAAATTCTCCAGGAACCTTCTGTGCATGTAGAATAAATTCCCAATCCCTTACCAAGACCTTAAAATGCATGGTAATCTGACTGCAGACTGTCTCTCTGGCCCTATCTCCTGGGGCTTAGTGTTCTGGCCACACGGACCTTCTTGTCCCTCTAGCACACCAAGATCTTCTTGCCGTAGGACTTTGCACTATTTCTTCCCTTTCCTTGGAGCACAGGATCTCTGCTGATTCACCCTTTAGTTTCCTACAGGCCTTATCTCTAATATAAGAGAACTCTTTCTTAACCACCATATTGCCCGGATTCTTTTCTTCATAGAATTCAACACTAGCCAAAATTATCTTCTTTATCTCTTTACTATTTGTCCTTTGCCTCTCTCAGTAGGCTAAAAGGTTCACAGGTACATGGACATTTTCTCTGATCCCTAATGCCACAATATTACTTGATAAATATTTGCTTAATGACTGACTATTACAATTTGACTTAAAGGTGAGGTAACTTATGATAATTTGGTCAAAACTCACATCAGACTAAAAATTTTTATGGCAAGAGGAGATGGTTTCCAGGCTAGAACACAATTGTTTCATTTCAATTTTATAATTTCTCTTTGTCAGGGGTATGCACACCAGGAAAGGGTATTAAAAAAACAAACAAATTATTATATAAGACTCAAAAACAAAGTTCCAAGTCAAGAAACTGTGTGAATATGGGTAAAGGTTGTAAGATGACAGAAGAAAAGCCTAGATACAGTGAAAAAGACCTGGTCTTTTAACTTTCCACCTTTTTATAATTATTATTTTCATCCATAAAGACTCTCTCTCTTTTTCTCTCTCCTCAATTGTTTTTGCAGATCTGTTAATTAATCCTTTAGGTTCTTATAGTCTTGAACATCTTATCATTTACAACATTGGCATTAAACAAATGACACATTTAAAACTGGAAAACTTGAAGAATGATTAATAGGACATTGTTTTCCAAAGAAATCTGAGCAAGATAATTAGTGCCTATGCTCTAACCCTTAACCATTCTGAGCTTTTACAACTCTTAAACCTTAGGTTGCAAAGACAGGGGTTAAATGCATTGGGGAAGGTAGTCAGACCACAGCTGTGACTTTAGTGGGATTCAGCCTACTGGTTACAACCTAGCAAGCAGGGTGCCAGGAAATGAACATTCTATCTCACTTCTTCCAGTCTCCCAGTATCTCTCCATGGTGCCTCCAATTGGCCCACAGGGCAAGTCCATATCAGTAATACCCCCTACACTTTTCCCAACAGGGAAGCACCCAGTTGGGGAACAGTGGATTTGAAAGCACAGAAAAAAGACCTTCAGGACATCTTCTCCTCTACAGTTTGTGACTCATCTTTAACATATTTGAAATGATACCAAACTCTAACAAAACCTTTGCTATTTAAGCCCCTCTTGAATCACACTTGTGCTCTGAATACTACACATTCAAGGTCGTGTGCTTCTCTAAACTTTCCATTCTTCACTCTCCAGATTGTCATTGCCGCCTCCTGATAGGTTTTGTTCTTTCTGCCAAAATAAATGCTAATCTCAAAGCAGAAAGAATGAATAAGCAAAAAGTGCAGTAAATACTAAATAGCTTCTACTTTTTCTCTTTTTTCTCCAAACTCTTAAGAAATCTATTGCCTCTACTCCTATTTTCTTATTATCTCTCCTCTTCTACACTTCAACAATTTAACATTTGTTCATTAAACTCTCAAACACCCACTAATATTAGTTTAAGTTCAGTTTAACTCTAAACAAATCATATGATCTTTCCTCATTTTTTCACCCTTTTATCTCTGTCTCCAAAGCACTGTAATCATCAGCACTTTTTCCCACTCTTTCCCTCAGTATTTCCAACTATGTTATATGCTTCAATTTTATCCTAACTCGGCATAGTTTTAGCTCTTCTTTCTTTCAGATCTCCAGTGTATGGCATTACATGATTTCAAATACTTTTATTTATTATTTTACAAGTGAAGACTCTCTCCAATTCTATTTTTATCCAACTAAATAGTTATGTCCTCCTTTACATATCTCTGTTTCACTATTCTTATGTATCATGGGAGAAAAATATACTTCACTGTTCTTACTTATAAACCAATTTGTGGCCAAGTCCTACTGCACTTTTTTATACTCTCTTTACTATCAATTTCCATCATCACCTTATCACCATCTTACCAAATTTAAGCTTTGACGTTTTTGCTTGGATTGCTAATGCCAACTAATGTGTTTTCTTGCCTCCAAAATCTTTCTGAACCAAACTACCTTTCTCAACACTGGTTGAAAACATCTTATAGCATCATAACCTTAGAAAGAAATTCCCCCAAAGAGAAATTTTCAATTGCACTTCCATTGCATTCTAAACCCTAATACATATAATAATTTCCCCAAGATCTTATAATTGTCCAGTCAATGTTTAATTTTTATGTATTTGACATAAAAAATTTACAAATAAAAATTAATATTATAACAGCTAAAATGCAAGTATTATTCATAATTTTATTAAGTCATTGAGAATGGAATGCAGTTCTATAATGATTTTATTGTCAGGATTCATTTTCTGAATTTTTGCAAGGTATGTGTGGGAAGAAGCCACATAGATTTATGAAATTTTCAAATTAAAATATTTTCACTATTGTCAGTAATTAATTTTATGCTCAATATCTTATCCCACATATGTTTAAGGTCATGGCAAAATGTAGCATTCCAACTAAATTTAGCATTTTAACTGCAAAATTAGATCTTGCTCCTCTTCTATCATGAAAATGTTGACTGAAATGATAACAGGGAATAACTATAATTTTCATATTAATTATAAATAGAACTACATTCATAAGAGTCTATATAAAATAATCTAGGAATTCTCATGCAGAATTAATTGTGCTTCTAGAAAAGATTTTAAAATTATTTCAAAATGAGTATAACTACCTAATATTTAGTGGGAGGCTATAACATAGCATTTGAAACTATGTTAAAAAAGGGATCTTCACACTGATAAATACATGATTTTTATTATTAGAATGACATTTGAAGGTTTAACACTAATTATGTACTTATCATCACAAACAATATTTGAAGTTTCTAACTATGATTTAATGTTGCTATACAGATCTTATATCAATAATTTGGCTAAGACCCATGTCATTAGCATTTATAAATAATAAAATTCTTGAAGAATTAAACTTTTCACCTTCCATAATTGTATTTGAAATTGTTTTATGATTCAAAAATATATAGTAATTCAATACAGGATCATAATCTTAAATTATATTTTATAGAAATTATAAGATTAGAATAATACCAATATACCTTGAACTAGTTGCCTTATCATCTAGACATAATGAAGGTTACCTTCAAAAATACAGTCCATTTAATGTGAATACATATAAAAGGAAGTACTTGTTAACCTAAAATAGTCATTTAGACATGAATGTCTTCAAGTACTTGGTGAAAACTGAAGTATCTCATGTAATAATTCCTAGAAAATATATTTTTACCCTCTTGTTATTTGATTAACTGATCATACAGCCCATCATGAGGACATGCTTAATTAGCTAATTAGACTAGTTAGAATGAAAGTCTAACCATGATCTTGATTTAAAACATTCAAAAAGTTTTTCATCTTCCAAAAAATACTAAATTAAAAATTTAGCCATGTGCAGCCCGTGTAAAGTAACAATGTCATCTGGCCAAAACCTATTGCCAAGTACACATTTTTGCAGTTTCTGGAGTGTTAATAGTAGGTGTTAGTGTGCTATTAACTGTTACACTCAACAATAGGCACTCATCAGTATTATGCTAACCTTTTAAGACTGAATTGCGTGAGACTTACTGTGAACTTCAAGGTTTACCTGACCATCTAGTAACAGTGGTCAAATTTTAACAAGATGGTGTCTCCCATATAGCAATATGATAAATCAATTATAATAGAGCTTTAATTTTTAAGACTTTTTTTATTCTTCATTTTCTTTCTAAAATTTGACTAAAAGTCAATGAATAATTAAGACAGGGAGAGCAGACACTTTCTAATTAAACATGGAAAATAATTTATAAGGAAGGTGATTGACTTACCAAAATGCATACAGATAAATAGAAACAAAATACTAGAACCTAGGCTTCCTGATACCTTATGTTTTTTTTCCAGTGAGCAACAATGTGTGAAAAGGAGTGGGCACATTGTACCAAAGGTTATTTTATTACCATCATTATCTCCAGAGATTGTTCCACTGATAGGCTCAATACAACCCACATTTCTATTTCTGCTACCTTGAGATTTTCTAACCAATATTAGCTAGTTCATTTTTCCATTCTTTCCCTCTTTAAAATATCTAAACAGTATGGCCCTAACCTTTCTCTCTACAGCTCCATCAATAGCATTTCAGCTGTATCACTTCCCTGCAATGGACTCCATGTAAATTCTTTTGACTTTCTGGAATAGTGGTTGTAGTAACTCCTATATGTCCACCTAGAACCTTGGAAATCTAGTTGCATTGGCTCACATAGGTAAAATGATTGCTGCTAATACTGCTTCAGAAATTGAGGGGAAAAAGCTCTGACTGTCTTCCTACTTTATCTTCTAATAAATATATCTTCGAGAATACCAGTATGGCGTAGGTTAAAAACAGATTGTTCATAAGATCAATCTGAAGGATTCAGAATAATTTCATGGAATCTAATATTAGGAAGAATATTCAAAATCCACAGAAGTAGGAATGCTCTAGTCTGCCACTCCCTTTGTCTTTCTTTATACTCCTGAGTGTTCACATTCTTTTCTACTCTTTTTTTCTAAGTGTTATCTACTTCATAGTTTTTCTGTAAACTCACTTCTCTACTTATATATCCAATTACACATGGCCAGCTGTGGCTTTGCTAAAATTATGACATTAGTTTTTTATCTTTAATGATTGTCTGACCTAAATATTTCCAGTTAAATGATTCCATTTTTGTGTCTCAATTTTAATTTCTGGAAGAAAATCTGATTGAAACAGCTTGTGTTGAGTCAGTGCCTGGTTCCCCTATCCCCTTCAGCCACATCTAGAGTTGCATAACCATGTGACAAGTAGTACTTCCTCTTTCAAAATGGAAAGAGGAGCCAGTTGGCTCCTATGAGGAAAAGGGTTTGGAATTGCTCAGTAACTCTGGCATATCAGTTTTTGAAATTGGCAACTATAGTATGTTAGCTTTTATAGGACTAAAATGCAGTTACTGAGGGTCTACAGAAGCTACAATTCTAATGAAATATTTTCAGCTCTGAATTTTCTCACTGCACTCCAGCCTGGCAACAGAGCAAGACTCTGTCTCAAAATAAAACAAAACAAAACGAAACAAAGATGGGCAGAGTAGAGATGCAAGATTTTACAACCAGATGATATTTACAATAATTAAAAGCTAGAAATAACCTAAAAGTGCAAGAACAGGAAACTTATTTAAGAAATATTCTGACATATAGCATATTATGCAGATTCAAACAATGTTGTTGATACATATTTAATGACAGATGAAATACCAAAAATATATTTATGATGAAATGAAGGACAAATTTATATATATGCTGGGATATAAATGAATAAATAAGTTTAGTGCTCAGAACAATTCTAGACACATTTGATATTATCTCAGTTGTGCTTATGAATATATATGAATATACATACCAACATGTGCATACATAGACATATATGAAAAGTTAGAAAAATTTTGTATACCTCCAAAATCACCAATCCCTTTGAAAAGCAAATTAATGAGACATTCCTTTCATTCAGACACTGTTCCCTTGTTTAGTATAGTAATCCTGTCAACATTTCTTGCCCCAAACTCTATTTTAGCATAAGACAGCTTGGCAGTACCAGGAAGACTAGCTGGGATACCATGAATTCTGAGACATATAATTCCACATGTTAATAAAGACACAGGAAGTGAAAAAAATCAGGTAACTGGAATACAAATATTCTCTTCATGATTCTCATGTATTTTTAACAGAGTATCTATTAATGGCAGTAGAAAGGGGAAAATCTAAATTTCCTTTCACATCTAGAAATCTTCAAAATACTTTTATTGTTTTATCTTAAGATTTCTTGAACTTTTTCTATTCTTATCCATAATACATGCAGGGACATTTTAGTATTAAAAACAATGTTTATCTTCCCACCCAGGAAAAACTTTAGTGTAAAATTAACTCAAGAAAGATGAATAGTGGCCAGGTGGATCACTTGAACCCAGGAGTTTGAGACCAGCCTGGGCAACATGTCAAAACCCCATCTTTAAAAAAAAAAATACAAAAATTAGCTGAATATTATGGGGGGTTTATGTAGTCTCAGCTACTAAGGAGGCTGAGGTGGGAGAATCACTGAGCCCAGAAGGTTGAGGCCGCAGTGAGTCATGATCACACCAACGCACTATAGCCTGGGTGACAGAGCAAGACCTTGCCCCCTATCCCCCCCCCAAAAAGATGAATAGTGTTATATTGTTATATTTATCCTTCAGACTTAGACAGTGCTTGGGACACTATCATGTGTCATCAATGATAAAGTGTATTCCTTTGAGGGCCACAGAATTTCATTATTTCAGATTCTGTGAAAGCTGTGAAAAACAAAGTTTGCTACAAACTCCTGGTACAACAAAGGGAGGGTCTACTGACAGTTAAGGGGTAAAGTCTATATCACAAAATTCTATACTCCATCAAGTTTATTGCATAAAATAAATTTTTAAAATTACTTGAAATCATTCAGGGACAGAGAAAAGAATATGCTAGCTATCATTAATAAAATTTTGACTTGAAATTTTGTACCACATGTAAATATAAGACGAAGCAAATATATGAGCTTAAGAATGAGAAAGTATAACGTAAACAACTATTAGTAAATATTAAAGTCATCTATAATAAAAATACACATTCATTTTGAATTATAGTATAAAACAATTCAAATTCTTAGATTTATTTGTGTGTGTGTGTGGGTGTGTATGGGTATTCAGTCCTCACTTTGCATGGTGATAGAGGACCATAAAAATGATCAACGATCACCCAGGCTGAAACCATGGAAAGAAATCTTTATATTCAATGGGAAAATGAAATTGTTCAGTGACCTTATAATATTTTTGTCAAAACATTTAAAATACATACTATAAGTTATAAATACATAGGAAAATAAAACAAAAAAAAAAAACAAGACTTACTTAATATACTGTAATTTAAAACATTAAGAGTCCTTAGAATTAAAATATTTATTTCTTTGTAAAAATTTATCAGTGGTAGTTTGAACAGCATTTGCTTTCTTGTCATGCAGGAACCATCTTTTTTATGCCTTAGCGAGTTGTCAAAGTTCTATGTTTGGATCAGTGTATTAGTTTTCTTTCTTTTTTTTTTTTTTTTTTTTTTGACTTTTTAAAAAAATTTTATTATACTTTAAGCTCTAGGGTACATGTGCACAATGTGCAGGTTTGTTACATATGTATACTTGTGCCATGTTGGTGTGCTGCTGCAATAACAAATTATCACAAGTTTATTGGCTTAAAACAATGCAAACTTATCTTACAGTTATGTATGTCAGAAGTGTGACATAGGTCTCACTAGGCTTAAATATCAGTGGGACTGTTTTCCTTTCTGGGAGCTCTACAGGCAATCCATTTCCTTGCATTTTACAGCTTCCAGAGGCCATTTCTTGACTCACAGTCCCCTTCCTCCATCTTCTAAGACAACAACATTGCATTTATCTGACCATTCTTCTATAATCACATCTCCTTCTCACTCCTATCTTCTGCCTTCCTCTTCCATTTTGTAATGACCCTTGTAATTACATTGGGCCCACCTGAATAATCCAGGTCAATTTGTTTAAAGTCAGCAGATTAGCAAAATCAATTCCATCTGCAACCTTAATTCCCCTTTTCCATGCAATCTAATATATTCGTTGGATTCGGGTATTAGGACACGAACATCTTTCGGAAGGCCATTATTCTGCCAACCATAATCACCTTCCAACATTTTATCGCTTGTGTTCTGATGATGCAAAACATCACCAAAGTTTCTTTAACGTGAAATATCTTGCCAGGGTCACTTCATCTGTAACATCTTCCTTTTCATCACAACCACTTTCCTCATTTATGTCAAAAGTTCACCTCCATTAAGTTCCTCTGGCTGCATAGCTCAAGTCTCTCCTTTATGGCCACTTTATAATCCTGTGTCTTTTGTTGCATAAGCTCTTGATGAGATTGCCTTCTGAAAAAGACATTTCTCATCAATCATAAATACTTGATGATCATCATAATTCTCTGCATTAAGTAATCCTTGGAATCTGGGGACAAATTTTACAGCCGTCATCTTAGTTATGCTAGGAGTTTCATCAGATAGTTTAACATTAATCATTAATTTATGCCCACCTTTGAAACAATGAAACGAGCATTAACTGGCAGTAAATGCTCTTCTTCAGATTCCTTGTAATTAATTACTATTTTCTTTCAATGCAGTGTATAACTTCCTCACTGTGGCCTGAATACTAGACAAACTAGTTTGTCTAGTGTAATCTTTGTTTGTGATCTTTGTTTAAATATAGTTTTCAAACCAAAATAGAAATAAATGCCCCATTTAGCCATTGCAATGTCTCTTTTTTGTGCAATTTCAACTAAAAAATGTTGAAGCAACTTTACCCTGTTTTTGATATCTATTGGACATTTTCAGTAGGGTTCATAGATAGCTTTATGCAAGTCTAGGTATTTCTCTATTAGCTTTCTTATTGCCATTTTAAAATCTTCTAATCACATCCAGCTTCACTGATAGCATCATCATTTTGGGGGTCTTTTTTTTCTTTTTTTGCTTACTTTCATTTTTGTTACCCAATTCCCCCTTCAAATTACTCACTTTGGTAAAATGTAGAATGCATGTATCATATAGATAAGGAAGCAACACAAATGCATGCTTTGCTGTGTGAGAATAAACTAAATAACAGATGAGCAATGTCTTAGTTCATTTCATGCTGCCATTACAGAATATCACAGTCTACACAACTTATAATGAATAGAAATTTAATGGCTCATAGTCTGGAGGCTGGGAAGTTCAAGAGTGAGGAACCAGTATCTGGCAAGGGCCTTCTTACTGCATCATCCCACGGCAGAAGGCAGATGGACAAAGACAGGGTATGTGAGAGAGAATGAACAAGAGGGGGCCAAGCTAGTCCTTGTATAAGGAACACACTGTCATGATTACAAACACACTTCTGTGATAACAGCAGTAATCCACTCATTAGGGTGGTGTCACCATAACACAAACACCTCTCATTAGACCCTATGTCTCAACACTGTCACATTGGGGATCAAGTTTTCAACACATAAACCTTGGAAACACATTAAAACCATAGCAAACAGTAATTAATAGACTTTGCAGTGATATGATTGATCACTGATCATGGTATGAATCAATTATTTGGATAATTATCTATGGATTGAAAGGCTAGCAGTGAAGTTTGCACTTTATGCAATTACTCACAGTTAGCATACCGTAGTAACTGAAATTTAAGCCATATGGTTTGGTAATTGGTGTTATTTAACTAACTGCGGGAAATGAAATTTATGTATGTCATAACTGTCAAAGTGAGGACTTCCTGTGTATGTGTGTATAACATAGAGATATATATACCTAAAATTGCACATTATTTCAACAAACTCATAAGATATTATTTCTCTCGACTCTCAATTTAAGAAATATAGTTAAAAATGGTTTTGAAAAGCATGGAGGCAAACACTAATGGAATTAAAAAGAAAAAAAATGCACTTTCTAATATATTTAATGAAAAAATATACAGGACACACCTCTCCCTCAGCACTTCTTCTTATGATACATCCTGACTTGGAAACTGATGATTACAAAAAACAACAAAAATAATAGGAATCAGAAATTATATGGCTGTAATATGGAAGGGGATAAAAAAATCTTATAGAATAATAGATTAATCCACTTTATGCTAATACATGTGAAAAAATCTTTATGAAAGCTATTTTTGGGAGAATACAAGCAGCCAATAAACTTAATAAAAAGAATAATCAATAGAGATCTATAAGTAATGTCAAAAATTACTTTCCCAACCAAAACTTTAGTTTTTTGTATTTACTCATATTTTATATCAAATAATCAGAAAATAATTAATTCCTGATATATTTGAACTTCTCTAGAATACAAAACATTGGAAACAATTCTCAATAAGTCTTACACAATCTTGTGTGCCTCACCTTCTGAGGCATACAGAATTGTGAAAATTCTTAGCATCTAACTTGCTGGATACTATATTTTCGAAGATAGCAAGCAGCTTCAGAAAATAGAAACACTGTTTACCATTGAAGCAGATTTATTCACTGTCCAATATAATGAAAAATACCTCTCTGAAGAAGAGATGTGCATATACTGTTTGCTAGCAGCCTCCTATACGAGATCAGGTTTTCTAAACTTAGGGTTTTTATCTTGTCACACACACCACTGGAGTGTATATTGCATGGCAGTTCTCTTGTTGCCCTGTGGAAAGTGGGACTCAAAGAAGCAGCACAACATTGTTACTCTGGCTAGTCCTATTGTTGCTGGTAACACACTGTCTTTTATCTCCAACTCAGAGGTCTTCTTTCTTGTCCCAGTATCTCTCAAACTAAGTCAAGCTAACTTGTTTAGCTTGCCGGGAAGGTAAAAATCTTGAAATCTTTGCAGTTCTTGAAGAAACAACATGGAAAACATTTCAATTCCTTGAATAAACCTAATATGTAAATATACAATGAAACTGTGAAAAGAAAATATCTACAAATTCATGTGTAAAGGTGCATAAATCCCAAATAAAAATCAGCACACAGAACTCAGATCAATTTCACACCTATTATTAAATAACATATTATATTTAGGTCATATGTATTCTGGCAATATAATGGTACAACTAGAGTACAGTTATGTTTGGTGTATTCATACTAATAATCCCAAAAAATATTTATAAAATTTGGAATTAATTATTTAAAATATTATGATAAAATATATAACACTTTAAGAATATTTCTTAAGACAGATACCTGCACCCTAAAGTTAGAATATATGTTAAGTTAATTAGTAAATGACTAAACAACTAAAGAGAAAATTGTCAGAACATTTCCATTGAGGTCATGGATAAGATAAAGATTGTAATGCAAACTTCTATTATTCAAAATTAAGGCTTTTAAAGCAATAATCAACGATGAGCTTTATGTATTGAAAAGGAGAAGGAAATTTTTGTATTATATTTAGATAACTTTATTACATAATAAAGGAAGAAAAAATTATTCATTTAGATTTCAATCAAAATTGAAAATACCATTATAATATATTTTGAACCAGAAATTAAATAAAGAGTTTTCTTATCTCCCTAAAATGATTGAAAATGAAGGATGATCAGGATCCATATCAAGCCAGGTACTAAAACTTAAGATATAGCTAAAATGAAATAATCAAAGACCCTACAATGTATACACTACTTTGTATTTGAATTGTCAATCACTCCTCAACTTTTTTCATTTTATATTTTAATATAGATTGGTGATTTTAGATACTACTTTCTTTTCTTATTTTTAGTTAATAATATTGGTAGTTTAGGATATTATCAAAAATCACAAAATGTATAAAAAAATGGAAATAGAAATAGAAATCAACCATAATTCCATTATATGAAGAAACATTTGTTTATTTTTATTCATTAAAAGAGAATATATGTTGATGATGAAAAACGAGAACCTGCAGATAAGCCAAAAGACAAAACGAATTTAAAATCTCTCATAAGCACACCTTTTAGAGACAACTACAGTTAACACATTCATAAATTTATCTCCACACATTTTTCTATGCATACAGATTAAATGCCAATATTCTACTTAGCAACCTGAATTTTTCATTTAACTATACTTCACAAACATCTCCCAATACCAATGGATATTTATCTACAACATAAGTTTTAGCTGGATGAAAATTGTTCTTTTTATTAATGCACTATAATTTATTTAATGACTATATATAAGGATATCTCCTCCTCAATATTTTAATTTAATAAATAAGGCTAAGGTGGATCTTTTTCAGAACCAGCTGGAGTTGTATAATCTAGGTTCCAGGCTTCAAAACTTGTTTCAAGAACTAATAGTCACTGTGTTTCTGATCATTGCTTGTATTACATTAGCCAATGTATCCTGTCAGGGACGTAATTAAATGCAGTTCACAGTCATTGTTCCTTCAGAAAATTCAACAATTCATTCTGTAAGAAAAGGAGCAGGAGAGACTAACTCTAGTCTTTAAGTAAAGACTACGTTCTCTAAAGAAACTCCTGATCAGCAAAATCTCAACAATGATGAAACTTCAGTTGTCATGGATTAATGTGCTGTGGCCTAATGTTATCTGCCTGTGGACAAAAGAACAGACTAAGAAAGATAAAAGTGGCCCCTGACATTTGGGAACTAGTCTGGTACTATAAACTAAGCCTTGGTTTTCTCCTGTTGAACATAAACAATATTATTGAATATCAACATCAGAAAAGGCCACAGGTGACACGTGACCATCTTGATGACGGATCAAGAGCAAAATAAGGCCATTTTACAATCACGCTTACACAGAGACAAAAACCTGATCATTGTGCAACCCACAAAAATGACCTCAATCTTCCCCTTTCCTGCCTAATATGAGTGTGACTGTTTTCTCAACCAGTTACAGCTTTGACCTCATTCTAGCCTGCCCTTCTCAATAAGATTAGCATAACTCGTCATAGTTACTCCCACTTCCTGACAGCATCCAAGCCAGAGCAAAGACCTACTTTCAGAAATCTTTTCTAAAACCATCCAAATCAGGATAATAAACCTAAATCCTATAATAAGTCTTTTCAATAGTTTCACACTGAGATGCCCCACAGTTCCTGATGATGTGAGTTCTTCCCCATTACAATGAGTCACAGTCCCAAATTATTCAACTGCAGCCTGGTAGTCTTTGGTTGCAAAGAACCAACAGCTTTAAAACACTTAGAAGAATTTCTGGCACATAGTGAGTGCTTAATAAAAGTGATCCATTATCATTACAGGAGGCAGAGTGTTGTGCGGTAAAATCTACAGATTTAGAAATTAGACCTCTACTCTATGCTTTAGCCAAATTCCAGATTTCTTTAGATATCGGTTTCTTTATCTGAACTGTGAGCTTTAGTCCAATTATTTACAACATTGTCCTGCAGACAAATGAGTATTATTAGATGAGGTAATTAGATGAAGCACTCATTTAATGTTGATTTCCCTCTCATATTTTCCCATTTATTCTACAAAATTTACATCTCATTTCTAAAACAGTAAGTGAATTCTCAACAGCACAGGCCATTTGTTTTCAGTTCTGTATAGATGCCCACAGTAAGCAGAAACAAAGACATCAGTAAATCCTTTAAATAAGTGGGGATTATTTACACAGAATCAGTTCTCTTTCTTTTCTCCATACAAAAGGATGCTGTAAATGCTTAAGCTGAGAGTAAGGGAATGAAAGAGTAAAATATAACTTTGCCTCTCGACTAAGGTACAAGTGACCAGATAGAAATATTCTTAGAGACTGGGCGGTAACTTATACACAGCCCCTTCCACACTTATTTAATACATGATTTAATGTCTTAAAAATTCAATTTACATACAATGTCAATAGCCACTTACTCCATAACTAAAGCTACACTGGAATATAAAATCTATTTAGTCGTCAATACACTAACCAAGAAAATTTGGCATGAAAAGAAAATAATATAACCTTTTTCCTCTTTTTCCAGAACAAGTCCACTAAAGAAAAAGAAAATAAGAAATTAGAAAAAAGCGTTTTTATGGTACTTTTTAATGTTATCTATAATTCAATAAGAGAATAAGAGGAGGGAAAAGGACAAGATTATAGGCCATACCCAAATCAAATACAAAAATAGAAATGTGCCTACTTAAACTGAAACTCAGTGAATATATTCCATGAACTGCTCCTTTAAATTTATCTAAGCATATTATATTATTTATTGATTTTTAAGAGACTGACAGCTGTCTCTGTGAAACAAAGGATACACCTCAGATGAAAGGGCTAATGCAAAGAGGAATTAGAGTGGAAAAATTTTGTCCAATAGAAGTCAACTTTCAGTATGTTAGAATACATCTTAGAATACATCTAATTGGTTTATTTTATTCTTCCTTCTGTTATTTAATAGAACTTTAACCTCATAATTTAAATTACTGCAACTTCTGTTGAAAGTAATAGACTGAAAGATTAACTTGGGAAATTTGCTAACATTGGTAATAATTAGAAAATTATTCAGGAAATATGAAATAAATATAATTTCGGAGAAATTTCGTTGGAACGTATTGGTATGTTTTATCCATCTGTCATTTTGTGATTTCTTGAATCTTTTTTAATACCTACATTCTAATATACCTAAATGTATATTCAATATATAGGCATATAAAGATATATTCCAACATTAACCATCTTATACAATGCATGCACATTAATTTAAAACATCATTTATTTAAATAATTTAAAATGTAAATTTTGCATCATTTCTTATACTTGTTCATAATTACATTATTGTCTTCTAAAAAGTGGTAATTGAGTTTGCAGTCACTCACTGTTCTATTTACCAGTTTTCCTAAACATATGCTCATGCCTTGAGCATGACGGATGCTCATTTCCTGTTTGTTTTACTACATATGACTAGATTTTAATTCTAAATACTGGTAAAACTCCGGTGATAGTTATTAGCGATTAGTAGTTTGTGATTCTGGATGTAGTTTGGTTGGGGGAAGCTATAAATAGCAAGTCTTTAAAAAGGTTTCTGAGGTGCATTTAAATGAGAAAAAATAATCATCTGATGTATATTAATAAATCATAGTAACCAGACCAGTTGTGCAAGAAGCCAAGCATTCTATATTTTGTGTAATTATATTAATTGACTTTGTGAATCCATTCCATCAATCTAGCAAGAAATAAAAATAACCAGTATTTCCTGGTGTTTTTTTTCCTCCTTCTGGGGTTGAGCAGGAAACTGCTTAGGAAATCTAGGGGTGATCAAGAGTGTCATAAAAATCTCCTCTGTTTAACTAAACTTTAGATAGAGTTCTTCCTGGCCTCTCTTTTCTTAGAGAATTTACTTTAGAAAACTCTCTAATTGTAACTTCTTTCTCTGCCCCTTTGAGATGTAAATTTTTAAAAGTCTCTTGCCAATTTTACAACCCAGGAATGTCTTTCTCAAGGTCCTGTGAGCCATCCTTTTTAAATTAACAAAGATAGCACTTCTGTCTTCCACTCTCTGTGAGATGATGTCATGGGATGCTTGGGTGCCGCTTTGGCAGCTGGAAACCTCTGTGGCCAGTGGCACCTTTGCCTGAGTTTTGCTCGGGCCTGCTGAGCTCGTTCTACCCAATCAGCCTTGCAGGCTGTGCTCAGCTCAGGCTACCAGCCCAGATTCCATGCTTGCCAAGGCTGAGTCATGTGCAGAGTGGCGAGGGATGAGCAAGCACAGGTTCCAGTCACTGCACACAACAAGGCACGCTGGCTGCACTGGGGAAGGCAGCTCCAGGTGCTGGCATGGGTGCCAACTTCCTACAAGGCTGTGGCTAGACCACACATATTGCAAGCGGCTTCCGCTGTGGGCACCAGGTAACATGGTGGTGTCTGGAAACTTGGAGATGCCAGGAACCACAGAGTCCCAAAGAGGGTGTCACGGCCCTGGCTCATAAAGCTCCTAGGTCTGGGCCCCACAAAAGGCTGCAGCTCTTCTCTTCTTTTCTTTTCTGTTCTTCTCATGCTCACAACATGGTGAGGTCAGCCTTGTTTGTGTTACAGCCCTTTAAGTCCTGCCATTTGGTGAGTCCTGAGTTCTTGTCCCACATTCAGGAAGAATTAAGTATGCAGACAACTGGAGGGTGAGCAAGGTGAAGTGTTTTATTAAGCTACAGTAGAGCTCTCAGGAGACCCGAAGTGGGTAGCCCCTCTCCTCAGGCAGGTTGTCCTATAATCTGTGCAGCCCTCAGCACAGAGGGGACTCACAGTGGGTAGCTCTGGTTCTCATCAGGTCACCCCAATGAGTGTACAGCTCTCAATAGAGAGGAGACCCATAGTGGGTAGTTCTCCCCAAAGATAGGTCATTGGTCCTTGGGTGGCCATGGGCAGGCCAGAAAAAGCACCATAAGTTCTCATTCTGACCCACTGAATTGACAGCCTGGCCCCCAGGCTTCAGGTCATCCTTGTCTTTAATGTGGGATTTCAGCAGGGACCCACTTCTTTCTGCCCAGGAGCCTGTCTCCTGATGCCATTTATGGGGCTCAGGTTGCTCACGCTGAGGGGTACCTGCAGTCCTACACCAAGATACCCTCAACACCCCCTCAGCCTCCTTCCCATGCCTGTCAGTGGCCAAAGTCTGGAGGAGCCTGAGGCAGCAGGGGGCTGGCATGTCAGCACTACCCTGAGTACGCACACCCAGCCAAGTCGTGTCAGCACCTGAGCTCAGCTACAACTTTGCTCTAAAATCAAAGTTGGTACTGGGAATGGGGAGAGGCCAGGCAGTGGGAGTAAGCACTTTTGAGCCTGTCGGGGCAAGGGTGCTTCCTGGACCCCTGAGAGCACAGGGATGGCTGGGTCCACAGCCACAGCTGGGCAGCTGCAGCTGTGCCTGGGAGTGCAGGGCTTCCTCTCGATCAACTCAGAAAGGGATGGGGTTCCCTCCTGTTCCTGGCTCCCACTGGCCCCATGGAGTGCACAGCCCCAGCTGCACCTCCCTGACTGCAACCTATGTCTTTGCAGCAGCCACTCCAGATTGGTTGCCACTGCAATCAATGATACTAACCTAACTATTGGGTGCCACTTAGCAAGCACAGAAGGCCTAATCACCAGTAAAAACATTTGCAAACTCCAGAATAACCCAACGTGCTCAACACATCCCATTGATCAATCTCAACCTCTTACCATCCTGCAGTACTTGTCCACCAACTCGCCTCAGTGCTTAAAAACTCTTCCACTCTTTATTCTTACAGATAATCAGACACCATAATTTCTATTCATCCTTGAAAATTGCTCTGTCACCCTTGCTTAAGAGTTCACCCCACATGGCTAAATTATTTTAAGATTCTCCTCACTAGAATGCCCTTGCATGAGATCTGCAAGCAATAGAAGCCAAGTCTTATTAGCTTACACAACAATGGCATTTGTTGAAAGGGTAGCTCAAAATATCACTGGGATAGTCCCAAACTGTGTTTGAAGCCAAGAGCTGAAGCATAGTGTTGCAGAATCGCTGACATTCTTGCCTCTGTTAGGCACAACACTACTCCTTGCCTGGCCAAGTCCACCAAACCTGATCCTGGCATTTCTCTACCTCTGCTTTCTCTGGAAACAAGACATAGCCACTGCTGTTGCTGCTGCTGATGCTGCCCGTCTCCAGACTGAGTGCAGAGTAGAGTTTTCTTTTTCATGGTACCCTTGCTAGGACATGTGCACATTCTCTTACTGCAGAGAACACTGGGACAATGAGTCTTTTTATATTCCAAAGTGAGAACTGAGCTCTGCTACATAAGCTGCCAAACTCTAAAATTATTAGAAAGTGTTTTAGATGCTGAGCTCTAAAATAATGGAAAAAAAACTGTATGTAAGTTGCCTCTCAATCTTACATAAAAATCCAATATTGCTTACATTATCTTGTCAAGACCTTGCTTTCAAAAGTCAACTGGTTCTCAGTAACTGAGCAACACTGATATTCTAAAGTGGGCATGTATGATCTTCCATTATTAGAGCACATTGTAACTATGCAATCTCTCTTCCTCTGGGCTTAATGTAAATCCCAGCTTCTTACTACCCCTAGAATGCAAATTTCAAGGTCAATCGTTTACACATGTTCTATCCTCAGCTTGGAAGGCCCTTTCCTTAATTTTTCTATGCAAATCAGGGATGGCAAACAGATATTAACTCTAGTGAAATCTATGATGAAAGGTAGGGTCTTGCAATACTGTAATGAGAATGATTAATATTGCTTTGCGTTCTGGAGGAACAAGACTAATTTGTGATGTTTCTCATGGATGAAGGAAACACAGGTGACTCTCTCATGCAAAATCCCTGTCTTCCCTTGTCCAGATAAACTCAACTTTCAAAACTCTATTCAAATATCACTTTTCCATAAACCCTTGTCCACCTGTTATACCTCACTATCATCAATCTATGTTAACAATGTAGATAGCACTTGTTTTTCATACTTATTTTAGCACTTTTCTATCTCTTTTCAGTGTCATGAGCATATTATATCTGCTTGTGTCAGGTCCTTCAGATAAGTTCCTAAAGGTGGGGTGTATTAGTCTGTTCTCACACTGCTATAAGGACATGCCTGAGACTGGGTAATTTATAAAGGAAAGAGGTTTAATGGACTCACAGTTCCACATGGCTGGGGAGGCTTCAAAATTATGGCAGAAGGTGAAAGAAGAGCAAAGGAACGTCTTACATGGTGGCAGCAAGAGAACATGTGCAGGGGAACTGTCCTTTATAAAACCATCAGATCTCATGAGACGTATTCACTATCACAAGAACAGCACAGGAAAAAACTCATTCCCATGATTTGATTACCTCCCACTGGGTCCCTCTCATGACCTGTGGGGATTATTGGAGCTACAATTCCAGATGAGATTTGGGCAGAGACACAGTCAAACCATATCATAGGGATTATAATTTTCCTTCTTTTCCCATGTCAGCACATTATTCTGTACTCTGTCCTCTGAAGATAGTCAAAAGGCTTATTTACAGAAGGACCAAATGCCATTGGAAACATTTCAGATTTTGTCTTCCTGTTTAAAATGTGGGGCTCTCTTATTCTCCACAGTGACTTCTATAAAATTTTGTGCTGTTCTTGCTGTACAAGCCTGGCTTCTCAAGTTCCTAACACATCGCTGGCAATGATGCTAGTAGATAAATTGGCTCAGCATCTTCAGTGGATTCCCTAAGGTTCCTTGGAGCCCAGCAGCTGCTACAAATGTGTTGCATTTGATTCTCTTGGCAAGTCTCATTATGTTCCTCTGAGTCACCTGTTCTCACACTGCTTTGGCAAATTCACCTGTTGTGACAAATGTTCTCTCTTTTCAGCCAAGCAGTGATTCAGCAAATACCTTAATCAGACATTTCATCCTCTAAGGCTTTATATGCATTTTCTCTTCTTTTGTTGTATGACTGCATGCAGTTCTTCTCACTATTCCTGTGTGCTAAAGAAAATACTGTCTCAGTTCCTAAGAGAAAATGCTCTCTAAAGAGCCTGGTGTGAGAAAACTATGATGACATTTTTTGAGTGTTTTGGTTTTGAATTTTGAGGATGTGAGTGTGTGTACACACTAGATCTTGATGGCTCAGAGAAAATTGGCAGAAAAGTGTATGTGTGTATATATATATACACACAATACATACATACACATACACTATATTTAAATTTTCTGTAAAACATCATTAATTTTGAAGAAAGCCAAAATTGCTTTCATCATTAACTTTAACTTGTGATAAAGTAAAATAAATAATATTAAAGTAGAAAGCTATTCAGTTGTCTTGCAATTTTATTGAAATCACAAGTGTTCCACTCACATCTTCTAATATGTTTATTCATTTTGTGATATTAAATTCCAAGCTTGCTGGACATCTTCAATACCACAGATCTTCTTTCAAGTGTTTAAACTAGCAGTCAATTTGCAATCTACTTTTTCGCTATTATCACCACCCCAAAAATGCATGCCCTGAACCCCTCCCACATTTCATTCTTCACCATCCAGGACATTATCTGCTCTTTACAGAATCTCCAAATTTGCTCTTATTATTTCTTCATCCTAAAATACCTCCCTAAGCCTCCTTTTTAGCCAGACAATTGTATGCTAAGCCACCAAAAACCAGTTCATCTGCCTCCTCTTCTGTATAGCTCGCCTCAGATTCCCAAGGCTGACAAAAAATGATCCACCCTTTAACTTCCCATAGAACACTTAACTACTAAAACGAACTGGATTTCATAGTTGTTACATTATCTGTCACTAAGAACCTCCATGGCTGGAGATTGTGAACCATGAATAGCACATCACACATATGATACACTCACTCAGTAAGTATTGGGGAAAAATGATTGTGAATTTGCTGTCTTTTTTTTAAGTTTTCATTGTTCTTAAAAAAATGTTGAGATGGAGATTTTTACTTTCAGCCTTATGGTGGATTATATTTTTTCAATAACTCGCTCACTGGAAATAATTCAATATGCTGGATAAAACATAAAAAGCATAATTTTAAATCCTTTACTAGATTGGCAAAATAATTAGAAATACAAAAAGCCCAAAAGCAAAGCCAACAGAGAAACCTGGTGATTTTGAGCTTCCTTTTTAATGTCTGCAGAGTGTACAGTGTGTCAGACATGAAGCCAAGGGTTAACTCAAGTTTGAGTCTGCTACGAGCCCACTGCATAATACTGAAAACTCAAAGCAGTATACATTGAATGTAAGGGTGCACTTGAATAAATCTACCACAAAGGAGCGAAGGGCAGCAAGGGAAGGGACTTTTCCTTTTGTTTTCTACCTCATTACTGGGTAAGGAAGAAAAAATATTATCTCCCCACATTTCTAACCATATTTTAGCCTTCATTCAAATTTGTGCCTCCAAATCACACCATTTGCATGGTTTGAAAATCCTCAAAGAAAATCCTTAATACAGAATGACTATTGGTTAGTGGCACTTCAAGGTACCTGGCAGAAGAAAACACAAATCCTTTTTGGTTCAACTTAAGAATTATCACTAAAAAAAATTTCTATGAACATATAAATTATAGTATAAAATTATAAGCTATACAAATAATGCACTGTAAAATTTAAAGAAATAACATAAAAGTTGGACATATAAGGCTTTTAGATATTAAATTGATCTGAAATTGAATATATAATAAATATATTAATAGGCCAGGTGTGGTAGTTCATACCTGTAATCACAGCACTTTGGGAAGCTGAGTCAGGTGGATCACTGGAGGTCAGGAATTCGAGACCAGCCTGGCCAACATGGTGAAACCCCATCTCTACTAAAAATACAAAAAATTAGCTGAGCATGGTGCTGCGTGCCTGTAATTCCAGGCTTAGGCATGAGAATCACTTGAACCTAGGAGGCAAAGGTTGCAGTGAGCCCATGCCACTGCATTCCAGCCTGGGTGATGGAGTGAGACTCTGTCTCAAAATAAATAAAGAAGTAAATAAAAATATACATAATTATTGTACGCATATTAATTAACATGTTTAAATAAACGAACAGACTTGAAAATATAATCAAGGAATGAAATATTTTTAAATAGCCAAAAAATTTGAAAAAGAAGCAAATATATCTTCTATACTGATATTATTTCAACTAAAAAATGAAATTAATTTTATGAATGAATTAAAGAGCAGATTAGAAATAGCTAAGGATACAATTAGAGAATTATAGATTAATCTGTAAAAATTATTCGTATTCTAAGCGTGGACTGCAAAAAGGTAAAAAAACTAAATACATTTATAAATACTAAAATAGCAACATTTTAAAATATGAAAGGGTGATACTACATGTTCATGAATAGAAAGAATGTAAAATGATTATTCAATTTCCCCAAATAATTTATCATTTTAATGGAATGCCAACACATTTACAAGCAGAAATATTTTGGAACTTGAGTAAGAATCTAATGTGGTTTGTATGAGGCACCATCCAAGAAGGGCCAAAACACAGCTGGAAAAGAACAAGGGGAAGAGATTTGCCATATCATTTATTGAGATATGTTGA